>NC_079157.1:131714726-132014726 GCF_947563725.1 Argiope bruennichi
CAAAAAAGTCTAAATTTTCTCTCTTCACTGGTTTTACTATATTTTGATAAAGATTTCTTTAAAACCTGTAGTCTTAAGAAAAAAACATTTAGTTATCTTTAAAAGAATGTGACAAGAACTAAGGATTTTTACCCCTTCTCCCAGAACATAAGTACCTGCTGAATTCATCAGTCTTTTTATAATGTGTGTTAAAAGTAATTTAATAAAAGGTGGAATTGGATCAGGAAATAAGACCATTTTAGAATGAAGTTAATATAGGCCAAATTAAGATAACAATTAGGAAATCAATTACAATTTAAATTAGATTAAGAAATATTACATATATTCTGTTTTATCTAAATAAATAATTTTATTGGCATAGCTGCATTTAATTCAGTACATAAAAGATGATAATTATAATTTTTGAAAATTAAAAAAATTGCACACAAAATCATTTACAATATTGATATAGAAAATCTTAAATATTTAATGTATTAAATTGAAATATAGCATCAATAAAGTTGATACATGTCTCAAATTATCGAAAGGCAGAGATAACACATTTGGTAATTTTTTTTCTCCCTAATTTATACCTCTGTTTCACAGTTGAACCGGATCCAGCTCTAGGGGCCATGGATTTCGGCGACCTACTACCAGCACCCACAGACGTTGCACTAGCAGGAGCAGGCTATAAGAAAATATGCATGAAATGTGTTCCCTAATTTGGAATCAAAACATATATATATAATTTTTAAAGATATCCAAGGAAAAATATACAAATTATAAAAGCATATCCAATTATCAATAGCACATGCAAAAAATATTTATATAGAATTTTACATATTTATATTATCAAGTTAAATACTGCTTAGTTATCAATAAATGTACAGATTCAGTTAAGGAATTCAAACTATTTAATTTAGAACTTTAACTACTTTATTTTACCCAGAGAACATTAAGATCTCTCTATTATTAATAGAAAATATAATGATACAAGTTCACTTTAAAATGTTTAAGTTACACTTTTTTAAAAATTAGTGAGATAATACAGACCATTGTCGATTATATACGTGCTACTCTTAACAAGAATACGTGGCCGATACCAAACAGTAATTTTCTGACATGCAAAAACGGTGACGAGAGCAAAATAGAAGTAGCAGTTGTTAGTGGCAAATATGAAAATAAATATTTAAATACTCTCTCACTATAATTAAAATGAAATAAATTTTATTCCGTTTTTTATTAAAATGAAATGATTTTTTGGTTCATATAAAAATGATTTTACCATAAAACAATAATATCTGTATTGTCAGGTCTTGACACAGATAATCAATAACGGAAGTAAAACAACTAATCTTTGAAGGAACCCCTCCCGAAAAACTTGCAAAGTTTTGCATTCACAAATATTTATTTTCGTCTTGAGCTATTTTAATCATAGCTTGGTTTTCGGAATCTTAGGCGAGGTAAGGGTTGTTAATAAAAAATATATGCGTTTATTGTATTTCATTCAAAGATAAAATTTTCTGTGCGATCATATAATTTTTATTGTTATATATAAGTTATTCGTAAGTCGGTCAAATTTCGAAACATGTTTATATATGGGCATTTCATTGAATAAGTATTCGCTGTTTTCTAATTCATTTCCAGGTCGTAGACCTAACAGTTAATTATTGACAGTAAAACTTTTGAAGGGTCTTTTTACTATATTTGGAAGATTAATTAGAATTTTGTCATATTCATAATGGATATCCACATTTAATTTGATAGTGTATGATTTATAATTGCATGCGCCGCTGTTTTTACAAAATATAAAAATTTTATTTTTGTAATATTGATTTTAATAGTCATTTATATTGTTTCTCTTTATATATATGGTCTCAGTTATATTGAAAAGAATCGTTATTTTAAAGTTTTTAAATTACATTGTCAATATATTTTTTTTATATCGAGCTCTTTAACTTAATTTTCTTATCAAGAAATTTCGCAACGAATGTTTTGAATGTAAGCTTCTATTAAGAATTTAATCTATTACTAAAAAGGATCTTAAGTGTTCTGTAATAACATTAAAATGAAATGAGTCTTGTTTCTTAAATTTTGTTTTACTCGTGACTCAAATTCTAATGAAAATTTGAAATTAGGAACAAAATTATATGTCCTGTATTAAGGGGGGGGGGGGATAATCTAAATAAAAGATCTAATAGAACTGATCAGTTATATTTAATTTTAATGTGCATTTAAGAAGTCTTGCTTCCATTAACTGTGATTGTATTTTAGTATTCTCTTTTAACTTGCAACAAAATCTTGCAAGTTTTTAGTTTTGAAAAGACTTCGATATTAAAAAATTTAATTGTAAAAGTTCTTATAATTTTTTTAATAGTTTGATTTATAGAAATTGATATGTTTCAACTAATATATGTGACAGATAACAACTTTAATATATGTGACAGATTTATTTCAGTCTTCATAAAAGTGTTGTCTTTTCATAATTTGATGAACATGTAGTAATTTCTTAATGCATACTTAAAAAAATTTTTAATACTTTATTTTTAAAATTTTAACTCTCTAAAAAATAAAAATCATTCTTTTTTTTAATTAAATTTATCAAGTATGCAAAGAGAAATTATATGCTACTGTTGCATTTTCTATTTTTTTTTTTCTGTGATGTCGAGGATTCTTAACTTTATGAATTGAAAATAAATATTGCTTACTGCAATTAGTCTAATAGTAATCCACTAGTTGCCTACTCCAGCAGAATAACGGATGATAAGCTTTATCTTTAGGATATGTTTTTGTTGTTGTTTCTGATGGTACTTGTCATGGACAAGTCTGCTGATTCGAGGTCAGCAATTTTAAGCCTAGAGGGAGTTTCTCTTGTTTTAGTAGCGCCAACTAGGGTCAAGAGTACGATTTTGCTACTCGTGCATCACATTCACACATCTCGCAAATAGAACCGATGAACAACCATGTCTGAACCGGGACTCAAACCGAGGACGCCCAGATCAAGAGGAAGACATGCTACCCTATGCCAGGATGCCGGCTGGATATGTTTTTAATTAGTTTTTTTTTTCAAAAACTGCTGAAGTAATGTGTATTTTAGTAAGAATTGTTTGCTTTATTTTTTGAAAGTTTTCTTTCTTGGTGGTAACATATCATACATTTGAACTAAATTAAGAACTCTACCTCAAATGAAGCTTTGGTGTTATGTAGTTATTTTGAATATCAAAAACTGACATCTTACTCTTCATTCATAAACTTGACTAGTTTATCTTGATTGAGTTAGAGGAATAATAGCAACAGCATATGATTGTGCATGACTTATACAATACAACTGAATCATATATTGATATGTTATGATTTTTACCCTTTCAAATTAATCTTAATATTTTTAAGTGTTAATGAATATATATATATATGTTAAAGAATCATGCAACATTAGTTTTCTGTCATATTATTTCTGTAGAAAAAGTGACATGTTATTTCTCCTTTCAATCTGAAATACTTATTTTAACTTTATTTTCATCCAAAACATAATGCATTGACTGCTGATTGGTGAATCAATAAGAAAAGGAAAAATTTATTTATGATAAATTATAAAGAATTCTATTGAAAGCAGTTACTCTGCAGATATTGTTATGTTTCTGGCCTAGGTATTTTTTTAAAGGTTTACACATTTTTATGAATTTTCAGTCTTTATTATTGTTCAATCGCTTATTTGCAATTTTGTCTTGCTTTAAAGGGGTTTTTCAGGGATTCTTTAAAAATAAAAACTAAAAAAGATGTTTCACTCACTTTTTTTATATTTCCTAGAGAACATATAGTTTATATACCGATCAAAAATATATTTATTGTTGTATGAAAAATTGTTGAAAAGAGAATAAATGTACTAGTCTCCCTTGCCAGTTGTAATGAAAAACAAGCTAAAATAGATGTTTTGTGTTTCTTTAAAATAAAATTTTTGAATGAAAATTGCATAGAATTTTAGATGCTATATTTTTATTTCATTTTTTGTTGTTCTGAATTAGAAAGCGTCTCATTTATTTTAGCATAGATAGGTAAATTTGTGTAAATGCCCTTTCTTTTACCTCTTTTAGTTCCATTGTTTTTTTATATGTAAAAACATATTAATAAAAAAGTTTCAATACAAATTTTTTATGAACATTCTGTATTTTTTATAATTTAAAATATTCTATAATTATATTGCTAATAAATATCAAAAGATTGAAAAAAAGTTTTTCATATTTATTTTCTGTTGTCTGTACATTTCTTTTTCCATTCTTATGCCAAGAGATCTTGAGGATATTATGACAAAATGATGTGTGAAGAATTGCATATAATCATGAAATTTATAAAAAAAAATATAGAAAACCTAACATTGCCAAAAAAATAAAATCAGATGGTTGAGCCATATATCTATGTATGTCTATATCTATCTATCTGTATATCTATCTATGTATAATCATTCTCAAATTAAAAAAAAATTAAGAATAGAAGGTAAACAACTATGATAAGCACTTGCCAAATAGCTGGATAGTATTGAAATGGATCTGAAAACGAATAGGAGTGAACTGATGAAGAACTGCTGCCCTGGATAAGGTCAAATGGGGTAAATTTGTTAAGACAGCTTTGGCTTATAATAAGCTGTAGTGCTTAAGAAGAAAGTGTATTCTGTAAAAATACTTTTCTTTGAAGATTATAAGAAATTATTAAACTTTTAATTAGTTTATATATAGATTATTTATTTTACAAGAAGAATTTATTCAATATTTAAAATATATTAAATGCAAGTCAATTTTTTAAAAAATTGAGCTCGTAGATTGTAGCATCTGCTGCAAAATTCTGCTGTCATTATGAGCTTTGTATCAAATCTTTAAAAGTTCATGAGCTTATAAAGAGCTGATAAATAAATATATTGGTTAACTTTAATCAGTTAAATAAAAATGAAAAAAATAATTTTGGTATTAATAGAGATTTGATTTTTATTAAGGAAATTAACATTGAAAATGATACTGAATTACACATCTAGAAAAAAATTTGTTAATTTGAAACTTAAATTTTACATAAGGAACTCTTCAGTATTATTTTTGACATAAAATGAAAATTCTCAAAATGTTCCAAATTTGTATTAAAATGAATGAAAGTGGTATCTTCTGTTAAAAAATTAACCGACTCCTTTTGATAGCCATATGTTTTTTAATTACAGTTAAACAAATAAAAATAATAAAAATTGGGAAAATATTTTTATCTTGTAAATTTTTTTTCCTTCTTACTGATATGCATTAAAAGTGAAAGGAATAATGCATTTAAATTGCAATGGAGAATAAATCAGGAATAATGTTTATGTATTCTAATTATCTTTGATTATAAGTTGATGTCCGTTTTTGAAAATATGTTAAGGGAAAAACAATTACCTACCAATTTGTACAAGTAATACTTATTAAACTATCTTATTTATTATCTTGTGAAAAAAATTCTATTTTTCATTTATTTAAATATTTAAAAAGAACCTTTAACAATATTTAAGTATAGAAAACCTATAACATATTAGCTAATTTAGTTCTCCTTTAATGCATAATACTCGTTTTTTTTCATACTAATGACTAAAAAAAAAAGAGAAAAGATTAATAGTTTTATTTTTCTTTTCAGTATCACTGAAAATAAAATGCTATATAGGATTTTGATACCATATTTAGAAGAGCAACAACATAGAACACTAGTTTTTTGTTTGTTTGTTTTCCCTATAAGAAACTGAATGTTTTGTTTGCCCAATGACAGATTCTTAAGTTTTTGTTAAGCACCACTTATGTGCTTGACCATTTTTAGATGATCCTAAGTTGTTTTGCCTTGGACATATCTGTGCTAAATATTTCAAATTTGGATTTCAGGAACGAAAATAAAAATGGCGTTCTTAGCCACAAGGTTGATTAGTAAAGAAGTAAGAGAGCTGGATGACAAGGATATTGATGATTTGTTAGCTTCTCTTACTGCTGAAGAACTCGAACAACTCAGCAATGAAGTAGATCCTGATGTATGACACATTTTATGATAAAACACTGCTATTTAACTTTTTTTTTGTACATTTAAACTAGTTGAAGTATTATGTATCTATTTACTTTTTATTTATACTTAAAAAAAATCATTAAATGGTCGTATAGTTTCATTTCAAGTTTATAATTGTACCAATTTAAAAACTTGTGGATTTTTATGATGATAATTTGTTGGTCAAGGTTGAATTTTGTTTTATATATATATAAATGCTTGTTAACTATCCTTAAAATATGTTAGAAAAATATTTATTTAAAGCTTTTGAAACTTTTCTATTAATTTTTACCAATGTTATATCTTTAATGTTACAAATTTTAATTTATTAATCATTCATATAATTAAATTGGTACAGTTGTTATAAACTTGGTATTATTTAAATATTTATGATTAATACTTGGTATTTATTATAAATGATTAAGATAAATGTTATTTAAGTTTTTATGGTATTATTTAAGCATTTTTTATTTTTATTTTAAATTATGATCAATGTTTGATTTCTTTTTCTTTTTTTCACCCCTTTCTAGAATGATGAAAGTTTCCAAATTGAACTATCCCATTCCGAATGCTCTTTCTAATATAATATTGAATGAGTTTTATTTTTTAATTTGATAAACTTTATTTTGTAGATGCTAAATAAAGATTTATATATTATTTAGTGTACAGATTTTTTTTGCAGTAGGTATTTTACAACTTTTATATTTAAAAATTAACAAAAGAAAGTTTTAATCGTTTAGTTTGTTTTAAAGCATAATGTTTGTCAATTTTAAAATTTTGATTTTAATTAAGAGTTGTATAAATCTAAAAAGAGGGAATCTATAAATTAATTCTGATAATCAAATTCTGTTGGGAAAAAGGATTATAAAGGCCTAGAAAACTGTTAATGTTCTGCTTGTACCACTTTCTTATTTCTGCTTTTTGCTGCTATTTTGACTTGGCATAACAAGCTAATCACTCAACATCATAGAAATCCTTTGAAACCATCATAATATCCTTTGATATCTTTTTGCCATAACATATCTTGTCTAATATTAAGTTAGTGGCTCCATTATGAAAATTTGATCTATCTAAAAAAGTGACTTGTAAATAAGACAGATGAAATAATTTTTTTACTGAAATTTATAATAAAGATATATTTTTAATATTTAACAATTTTACTAATATACAATGAACATTTGAACACCATATTAATAAAAAAATTATTATTATAGTGACATTAGAAATTGGTATAATAAATAAGCAATATGAATAAATATACAATCCTTTGAATACAACAATTGTACAGTAAAATTCAAAATAAACATTACACTACATCAAATACACAAATTTTTAAAAGTGAATTTTTTAAAAAATACTTTTGTGATTAAATATGTTATACTACAATAAATCGTTGAGTGAATGAATGGCCTAAAATTTCACCTATGATTTCTGTTAGCACAAAAACTGTTTTTTTTTCTTCTTTTTTCTTTTTACAGTTTTCAGTGTTGACTTCAAATTAACCAAAATAAACTCACTGCATTAATACTCTAATGAAATATTTTTTGAAATTATGGAAATTCTTTGAATTTTTTATGTGATTATATACCTTTATTTATATAACATCATGTAGCAAGTAATTTTTAGCCCAGTATTAAGGAATGAAGATTGTAGATAATTTATCTTATGCTGTCCTTACTAATAGTTTCTTTTTAACCAATTCTATTTGCTTTATCAACATATTTACATAAGTTTGTATTTTCACCAGGATTCACTACTTCCTCCTTCACAACGATGTAAAGATCAAACAAAGAAGGCTCCTACTGGACCTTTAAATAGAAAAAAGCTGTTGGATTATTTAGAAAGAACAGCAAGAGAACAAGCTGATTGGCCTGAAGCAAAACCTTATGAACCTGGGACGAAACGAGGTTAGTTATAATTTTTTCTATCTTAATATTTTATTACTGATGATGAGGGGGAGGGGATTCTGCTTGTTGTCTTATTTTTATAAATGCATAGTCTTAAAAATGTACATGTACTTTGAATGAACTAATATCATTTGCCAGTCCATTGTTTAAATTAATCAACAGTTTATCATTAAAATTAATATGATTATGAATTTTCAGTTGAAATATGTATAGACTATAGTAGATGAGTTGAGATTAGCACCTATTGAAATAGAATGAACTCCAAAAAACCAATTAACATTCTTAGCAACATTTGATATTCTATATTCTGTGCAATCTATAACAGTGCCTGGATAATAATAATTATCATTTTTGAATACTTCTAATAATTTACAAGATCTTACATTTTTATTGGATTTTGAAACTTTGATTGTCTTTCATTTTTAATGTAATTCTGGATATTTATATATATTTTTTGAAATGTTCTATGTTTTATAGTTTTTTGGATTTTTATATATTTAATGAGTTGACTAGAAAATATTTTACTAAATGTCACCTTACATAGTAATGTTTTCATTGCTGAACATTATTTTATAGTTGTTTTCATTCTTTTAATTTTACTTCAAAAATTCTGCAAGAATTTAATAATAATTTATGAATTATGTATTTTATAATAATTTATGAATTATATAAATTGGATGACCTTAAAATTATAAAAATCTCTAAATATAGATGTGTAAAAAGTACTGTGTAATAAGATATAGAATTTGTGTGTGTGTGTGTGTTTTTTCATTTTTACTAATCATCATTGCAGTGTACTTTTAAACTAATCAAAAATATTACTCATTTAATCATGATTGAATGTAAGGAAAAAAAAAAAAAATGGAGGGAAAGCTTATCTGTCTACTTCTTTCTGTTTGTAACGGTGATTATTATTAATAGAAAATATTATGTTTCATATTTAAGAAGTCATAAACCTAAAACTTATGAGTATAAATGCATTGGTATTAAGTTTAATAACATTTTCAAATATCTATTTTTGATGGATTTAAGTTATTTTGCAGGCAAAATATGGAAACCAAAGGAAGTGCCAAAACCTAAAACTGATGATTTGCAGATTGAATTGGATCTTGATGATGAATATGAACAAGCTCTAGATACTGCTGAAGAAGCTGAACTAGTAGATTTAGCTGGTTAGTGTTTGGTTTCGGTTTAAATTAGTCTCTGACATACCAAGTTTTGCTGAAATACTTTCATGCCTTATATCTTTACTTTAAAATTACTTCATATAAAGTATTATATTACACTTCTCTCATCATCTGCAATGGTCTAATTGTAAAGTGTCTTTGGGGCTAGAAGTTTCAAGGTTTGAAATCTATTTCCATTAAACAACTGTCATATATAGGGCAAGTGGATATTAAATTGGTCATTATGGGTCAGATGTTTTTTCTTTGGTGTGATTTGATGAAGTTGTGCCACCTATGTAATTATAGTTCACAATTACAAGTTCTGCCCCTAAATAGTACTTGCATTTCGCCGAAGTAGTTTGTTTGTATAGCTAAATTCACCATCTGTGACTTTTTAATAATAAAAATCGAGAAATAACAATAATAAAAAAATATAAAATAATTGTCTATAAAGGTCAAGTATGCATACATTTTGGCATTCATTTTTATTATAGTACATACAGATTTAGCACACGCGCATATATATATATATATATATCTGGGTTGCCAAGCCACTGGGAGAACTTGTAAAACCGGTAAACACAGGAAATTAAACATTGACAGAAAAAGTAGAAAAATTTACAAATTTTCATAAAACTGGGAAAAGGCGGGAGATTTTAAGTTCTTAGTTATTTTTTTCCCCATCTAGGAAATAGTGATCTCTAACATAAGAATAAAAGATCATCTTCACAGCTTCCTAAAGCAAAATAATGTTATTCACAATTGTGTAATTCAGAGACTCATCCCTTTTCTCCCCCCCCCCCACAAATTGTCACCCAGTTTTTCCTATTGGTCCAATTTTCTTTTATATGCAAGATTATGATCCGTAGATACATTATCAATGGTTGGCTATTTTTTACCACTCTCTGTTTATGAAGGAAATAAAAATTAAAACATTTCATTTTTTAAGGCAGGAAACCTTGTCAAAGTTATCCTACCATAAGTGTTATACCAATTTCTAAAATTTGTGTTTCATATTATTGCTTACAATTTCTAGATATGTTATCAATGAGCATTAAATTCTCCATTTGGGTGATATTGCGAAATAAAACTTCTATAGAAACCTCAACTTTAACAGCTTTGTCAATTATCAACTTGAAAATTTCTCTAATCAGAGTATTGTTATTGATACTCAAATAAAATTTATAATGATACTTTTGTTTGATTTTACTTATCTTAAGACAAATGTTCAATTACAATAATATCTTACCAAAGTTGATTCATGTGACTAAATTAATTTTATTAATACTAACAACTTTCATTGGTCATATAAGTAGTAACAGTGTAGTCAGTTTTTAACATTTTTGACTAGGAAGCTGTACCTAGATTTTCCCCCTCAGAATTTGTAGTGAAGTAATAGTTTTGGGAGTTTGTTCTAAAATGAACAGTGGTTGAATTTACTTTAATTTGAGTTTATCCAGATGGCATTAGCTTTCATGTGAAATAAAAGTTGGTCATGTGGTTTTTGTTGGGGACTGTATATATAGATGATGAGCAAACAGCTAGGGACTGAAAGTGGTTAGTCTAACTACTGTTCTTTGATGTCTTAACACTTCTTTTGAAAAATGGTAAGAATATTCCAAACCTGAACCTGAATTAACCCCAGCTGTTTTATATATTGTATGTTAGCATTAATTTTCTCTATTAAGTTTGTCCATTTCATAGTTCTTTGCCTGTTTGTGAAGAATTGTTTTATGATCGCTCATTAATGGGTTTAGGGAATAATTATTTCATCTAACATTTGATGAGCTGGGAATTACTAGTTTATTACTCATAGAAACTAATTTCATCAATCTTTTCATAGAATTTTAAGGATTAAAGATATTTTATGAAATAACAGAATTTGCACTTTAATAGTATTAATTGTACTGTATGAATTGAGTGTTATATTTTAAAAAGTTTTAATTTTTGTTTTTTTTAAGCTATTCTTGGTCTGCATAGCATGCTTAATCAAGATCAGTTTCATGCTTCTATTTTGAACAAAGGTCAAAAGATTGGAGACAGATTTGAAAGTAAGTTTTTTTATCACTTTATAATATTAAAATAACTCCATATTTTTAATTTTAGCCTTTTACAAACAATTTTTTTTATAAAATTTTCAGCTTTATTTGTGTTTAAAAAATAGTTTGTTTAAATTTTTATTTTATTTTTTTAAGTTTAGCATTATCTAGTTCTATTTGTATTTGACAACATTTAAGTTTTAATGCCTTGGTTGAATATCTTTGTTAATAATCTTTTTTTTTTTTTTACTTCATTTTTTTTCATAATGAAGAGTATGTATTTAATTTTTGAATTTTAAACCATTTTTAATTAAAGAAAAAAAAATCCTTACATTTCCCAGAGTAGTTAAATATTATAATTCTGATTTGGTTATGCATTGTATATGCATATATTTACCATATTTTTAAATTTATTAAATAAAATACAAGCCATCTACAGTTGTTAAAATTCAATACAGAAATTAATTATTAAAGTATTTGGTGAACTTCTTTCAGTTAAATCAAAACTATAACATTATCCCTTTAACTCAAGGTGTTTTCTGATTTTTTAATAGAGAAAACAAAACAATTAATTAATTAATGCTGTACTGTGTGAAATTTTTTGTATTGAAATAAACTTATGTTTAAAAAATTGAAATATTTGAAATATAACTAATATGTATTAAAAAAATATTTTGCTTATGGGAAATTATAAACTTTGTTTATTTAGAATTTACTATTAGTGTAATGCAAAACTGATTTCCATATTATATTATCAATTATTATAAAAGCATTAATTGATAATCATGAAGTATGCTGTTTACAACTGATGAATTCTTAAATCATTGATTTGTTGAATATATAGTTCTCAAAGAATTTTCTGTAGTTGCCTGCTAATTTGTAATAATCGTATATTAGTGGCTTTCATAATTTTTCATTTATTTTCAAGGCATGCACTAATTTTTTTCTATAGTATATCCTTTTAATAGCATAAATAATCAACTTTTTTCTTATTTAAATAATTGTTTTGTATAAAAATTTATTTCTTAGTGTTATAATTTTAATTAGTTTTTATTTTTGTTTTTATTAAAATTTTTATTTTTCTTCTCATGGAATTTTTAACTTTTTACCAGTTGAATATTATTAATTCTTGTATTTTTCTCTATTCAGTATCTCTTGTATTTTTCTCTACTCCTTTAATGGTGTAATTAGCTGCCTGTTTCAATTTTTAGTTCATTTGGAATGTAATGAGCTTTGTATGAACTTTTATTAATGTCTGCAGACTAATTCACAGTAAGAGGATTGCAGAAATATAAAAATTTATTTTGAATCTAATTGTTTTGTTGGTTGAAATCTCTGCTTAAGAAATGTGTAAATAAAGCTGATATTCATCAGGACTGTAAATTTGACTTTACAATTGAGTATGTAAACTTCTTGTATATTTTTCTGAAAATACATTTTAATTAGAGTAGATGGAGCTTACTTACTTTTATTATATGTTTTTGTGCTAAATTGCAAAATTAGATTCCTTATATTGTAAACAACTTTATTTAAAGTAATTGTTACAATCAAAACATATTCCTAGCCATATTTACTGCTTTGAGTTGGATAATTTTTATTTTATTTGTAAATGTATGACTTCTATATCAGGGTTGCCATGGCACTAGGAAAATACAAGGATTTTAAAAATTATCTAAAAAATAAGGAAAACCAAGACTCATGCCAGTTCAAAAAAGTGATATTTTACATAGTGTCTAAATAGAATACAGGAGAAGATCACACATCAAATCTGAAAACATAAAATTTGGTGCAAGAAAATAAAACAGTTTGAATTTTTTAGTTCAAGAATAATTTTTTAAAGCTGAACTTTTATGAGCATTAAAATTTGCTGCATCACATTCATCCTTTAATGCCTTCAATGATATGTGCAAATATTTCCAATATATGTTCACCAATAGTGAATTGGTCAAAAATATGTATATTAGGTGGTACAAAAATGTCATGCATTATTTCTTGCGGATTAGCTCTATTTTTTTTAATACTCTTAAGAAATCTTTAAACAATTAAAAATTTGTAATATGCTTTGATAAAACTTTGAACCCAAATATCTCAAAAATATCAAATGGATTTTATTGTAAAATATTGATTTTGAAACAACCAAGAATTCTTGGTGAATTCAGTCAAGCTATTGAAATTCAGTATTTTTAAATTGCCATTTTTATTTTATTTTCAGCCATTGCTCAAGAATAGTTTCAGAATCTTGAAGTTATGTCGAGTTTGGATCTATAATTAATTTTACACACTAGTATGGATGGACCAAATAAAATTTTTAAATTTTTATAAAATGTGTCAAAAAAAATTCTGTATAAAAATTACTGTAAAATTTTAGATCTAGGTATGTTTGTGGACTACACTTATTCCATTTAGCATTTCAATATGAACATAAATCTACTGAAATATATGAAATAAATCTACTGGAAAATATATGTCATTCCAAGAATGATGTATAGAATATTTAAAGATAGTCCAGCCAAACATGCTGATTTCCTTGAAGTTATTGATTCTTTTGAACTTTCACTGAAGGTTTGCTCTTTCCACTGGGTAGAAAATATCAGTGATTTTCAAAAGTTTTTGAGAGCATGAAGAAATGCATTGGTTTCGATTAAAAAAAAATAACTTCTTGGATTTGCCACAAGTGATAAATTACAAATGCTTGTCAGAATAAATTGATTCTTACTAAAATTATCTCCTTGTACTGTTAATATTCTTCAGTCATTTCTTAAAAAAAATTAAAGCATCTGAACCAATAGTACCTTTCTTATATAAAAATATTTTCAATTTTGTTAAATTGTTAATGAAAAATATAGTCCAAAGAAGCATAATCGAAGAGGTGAAAACATTAGACAGCTTATACCAATAATGAATAAATCAGAAAAAAATACCATACTGGAATAATGACTGCATCTACTTGAATATTAGTGGTATTACTAAAGCTGGGGGGGAAGGAGCATTTTTAGCAGTTTTTTATATTTGTGAAAAATACTATAAAAATATTTGAACTCAGAAAAATTTTATTTCAAAAGTTGAATCTTGTTTAAATTCATATTTAATAATGAACAATGCATTACTATAGTTCATTTGCTTCAACTTTGTTCCAAAGCTCAAATTTCCACGGCATGTTGAGAATGTACAAAGTTTCAATTTTAAATTTTGCAGAAATAAACTAGAAGTGAATGTGAAGAACATCTTGATTAATTAAAGGAAAAAAATTCATTTGGATTATTTCTATTCTAATATTAAGAAGTCAAAAGAATTTCCTGATATTTGGTAAAAATAATTCTTGTATTCTTGTCACATGGCAATGCATCTGTGGAAGGTGAATTTATTATCAACAAGGATATGCTTGTTGAAAATCCAGAAGAATTCTTTAGTTGGTATAATAACTGTGGATGATGTCATAAACTTTTATAGAAGTATAATAAATGTTCTGATCTCAAAAGATTTGCTTCAGTATGCTAAATTGGCACATGCAAGGTATTATGAAGCTTAAAGCAGAAAAAATGTTCAAGAAAAAGAAAAGGAGTCCAACAAACATAAATTGCAAAAGAAAAAAAAAATGAAGCTGACAATTAAAAAATCTGCAGAAATTAATGCCAAAATATATCAATTGGCAAAAAATAATAAAAATATTAATTTTGCTTTATAATTTTTGTTATTAAGTAATCATTAAATTGTTTGAATTCTGATAGCAAAAAGGTTACTTTATGTTTTATTTCATCCGAGTCCTTAATTTTTTGTAACTTACAATTAAAGAGTATGAGTGGTGATCTATTTCTTCACTCTTCCTTAATATAATAATTTTGTCATGCCAACTTCTATAATAAATAAGGAGAAATTGTATTTTTTCCCTTATGTAAATATAATCATTCTTTTAATATACTATTATTTCAAGTAATGTTCAATTGTTATTTCCTTTCCTTTCATTTTTTTACTCAATAAATCTATAAAATATTTTTATCCCATTATAACTAGGACATGGTTGCTATTCTCGCACTTTCTTATATTTTACATATATGTACAAGGGAAGCACAGAGAGTTTATATATTTTTTATTTTCCATATTTGAGTGCCAATCCTGTAGATCGCCAGTAGTTGCCTACTTTCCACCACTCTTCATTTTCTATAGAAATCTCTGTTTCTTTGGTTTTTTTAATACTCTATTTGGGAAAAAAAAAAAAAACTTTGGCAGTCCTTTAGTCATACCCATTGTAAACATTTACAAATTTTTATTTCATATGAAAAATATATTGGAAGGTCATCAATATTTGCAATTTTTCTATTGCTCACCACTTAATGAGCAGTAGCATAAAATAGTGGGCTCCTGTCTCAATAACTGGATTAATTTCACCAATTTGTTATGCCACATTGTAAGTATAGCTGATTCAAAATGGCCTATTGCAGAAATCAATGTTTATAGCTTATTGAAAGTTTTACATTAACTAAATTCTGTTTATTTAATAGACAATGCGGTTGATTACCAAAAGCAGGAATTTGTTAAAATTATTTTTGGGGATTGAAGACCTCAAGTTCATGAATTTCAATGAGTTCTACCTTATTAATACATATTTCATTTCATTTTTAAGGTATTGTACATGCTACAAAGCCAAAAGTTTTGCCATTAGAACCTGATAATGATACAGATGTGGACAAAACTCTTGAACAAGTTTGCAATAATGATCCTTCTCTGAAGAAGCTGAACTGGAATAATATTAGGGTATTTAATTTTCAGCTCTGATGGTTTTTTGTTTGTTTAACCTGTCAGTAATACTGAATTAGATTTAAAAAATTGTCTTGTACATTGCTTAGTTTTAATTGGACTTGTTTAGTATTTATAAAAATAGAACTTTTTTTTTATTGGTTCTGACTTACTGATGTATTAGAATTTTGAAATTTTCTTTGTATTCTCAAACATTAGATTTATGACTGTGGATTTTCTATTTTTTTTTCCTGCAATGAATCAAACTTCAGTTTGATTCACTCATCAAATTAAGGTTATATATATATATATATATATATATATAATATAAAAGAATGAAACAAGTTTTTGAAAAAGTCTTATTGAAACTATATTTTACATTAATTTTTGTCAGTAATTTTTATTGCATTGAGCACATATGTGGTTGCATCTTAAATAACATTCTAACTATTCTATTATATTATAGAAAAAAATATATGTGTGTGTGTGAAACTAATTTAATAAACTATCAAGGAAGCTTATGGATCATTTATTTTTAGAATTTTTATTGGGACTTTCTGTATGCAAAACATGTTCATTTGTTTTATATAGCTATTTATGAAATTTTTTTATAAGCCAATTTGCTTCATGACAAAAAAAAAAAAAAAATGTATACCACATTTTAAAATCCTGATTAAAGATTAAGCAGAGAAATAATTTATTATTTACATATATTTCTTTATATAATAAAAAAACTATGGCGTGTTTTTAAAAAGATAACTTTCTGTTAATAATATATAATTATACAATGTGCCCTAAAACATGCAGCAAGCATTTAAGTCTTTAATTAATGCTATTAGGCATACCTTCAATTGTAGAGTTTCATATAAAGTATTTTGAATTATGTAGAGCCTGATAATAAACTATGGTTATACAAAAATTAAATTTCTCTACTGTCCTCACAGTGAAAAAATAAACAGTTGGTAAAGTATTTCTCTTACACTCATTTATAAGTACATAAACTTCCATGCTTCTCTCCGCAAAATGGGCAGATATTAAAAGAAATATTTATTGACTTAGATCGCTTTTTATACTTCAGAATGGTGCTTCAGCAAATCTTTGGCTGTAGAAATAAATCATATATTGTTATACGTTATTAAAGGATGGATTGGGAAGTAATAATGCATTTATTAACTTTTAACAAAAGGCTTAAATAATACCTTCAATTAAAATATTTCCTAAACTTGTTCAAAATGAACATTTTTATGTGAAGTTATGTTCTAACAATATTTGTGTACATGCAATCCAAATCATCTCTTGTGACATCAAGTCAGACTTTTTAAATGTGTTGGTAAAATTCTGGGACATTTACAGGAAGCATATTTTGCACAAAAGTATGTTTACAATTCAAAATTGACTGTGTATAGTGATCACCATTTAGCATACTTCTCCTGAAAATTAAAATTAGTATGTTGTACAAATTAGTATATTTCTTAAAATGCCATGCCGCATTTTAATAGAAAATTGTTATTGATGTTGAACCTCTTTATGAAAAAAGAATCTTTGTTTTAAAAAATGCTTGTTTTTTAATTGTTTTTATCTTGATTAAAGCGACATCTGTCTGTCCGAATTAACATTTCATCATGAGGGAAAGATTTGATTCTGTCTGAAATGGAGCCCAAATTACAAAAATGTAGACGTTGATCATGGTTGTCCGTGAAGTTCACAAATTCTATATTGATGCTAGTTATTATGTTAAAATATTCTTTGTACTGCCATTTTTTTTTTTTTTTTAATGTTGAGATTTTAAACTAATGTTTCATATTGTAGCATGAAGGCACTTGATAAATTAATCAAATTGTCAGTTTTTTTTCTGTATATAGCCTCATTTTCCCTAGAGAAGTAAGAATTCTGTCGCTTACAACTGCTGGATTGTTCTGTAAATACATCTTTTGAAAGGACATTGGGAAAATGACATTTGTATCCTTCTGCTGTTAGGCCAGTATTATGATTAAATGCAGCATGATTAATCAGCATTTTAAAATTTTCCTTTTTACCAAGACTTCATTTTTTAGGAAAGATTAGGGTCATGGTGATGATTTTGGACAAATAATTTTATTCTTTGATATCATATTGTATAACAATATAGTAATACAGTATCTCTAATGCTCAGTTTCTCAAGTTTCTCTTCCATATTTTATGAGGTCAAAAGTGCAACTGTCGATAATCAAAATGAACAACGATATGTGTTTAACAATTTTTTTTCCAACTTATCATGATTCGGTTATGTATTGCTACATAAGTATTTATATGTGACACTTTTTCTATATTGAACAAATTTGCATTTCTAAAATAAACATCTTAGTTGAAATTTTAGGTAAGTTTCTTTAAACTTAAGCATACTCTTAAATTTTATAGATAAAAGCATTTTTATATGTATAGGTGAAGTAAGAAAAACATTTTATTAATTGCCATTTTCACACTATGGAACCTATATAAAAATTTAATATTTTAAACTTGCCACACAATCCTTGCTAATCCATCAACCTTGCTCATTTTACTTAGTATAAGAGAACAGTTCTTCATAGAACAACTATTGTGAAAAAAGCAATTGAGTTTAATTGATTTACAAATGTTAATATGATGCCACTTAAATCATAGTGCAGGACAACTTGAAAAAGATTGCTTTCTTAATTTTGTGAGTATTTAAAAGACAAACTTAACAATCAAATTATACTAAATATGCAGAGAATCTCCTCAAACAAATAATAATTCTCACTAATAAAAGATAAATTTATGATAACAAAATTTCAGCTAGTTTTTATAATATAGTCTTCAAACTTGAATATTTTTTTGCTGATAAATTATTAAATGCAATAACCTGATTTGTGGCCTAGAATTATATTTGGTAACAAACTCATACCTATATACATAAGTTTTACCTTTTCTGTAAACAAAATTATGCGAGTCAATTGGAAGTTTGAGCAAATTATTTCTTCTTTTTCTTGAAGGCTCTTAAAATTTTCTATGATTCACTCATTTACAGATTTATTTTCTCCTTTTAATAATATTAAATATAATGCTTGGAATTTAATTGAATTCATAGGAGATAAAAACTTAGCCAAATCATCTTTTATTTATGTTTATACAGTGGGATCATGTAATCCATCAATTCTCTAAGTGTTTCTAAATATTGTGTGTGAACAAAAGAAGATATTATTTAATGTTATATGTATAATATTAAGCATAGCAAATTAGAGATTTTTCCTTTGAATTGTATTTATTTTCCAGATTTTTTTTCACATCAATTTTGATGATATATTGTTTTTTTTTTATGGCTGATAATTGATTGTAAAATTCTCACTAAAGGCATGAAAACAATAACACAACAGTGGTAATTTATTCTAATAAACATTCATTGGTTATATGTTTGAAACAAGAAACCCAAAAAGAAATGACTTATTTCCTATGAAACTTGCAATTTTCACTTGAAAGCCTCAAGTAAAGAAAGATGATTCAAGTTTTATGATTAGACTTGGTGAATAATAACTAGTTTTATATTTAAATTTCGATTTTTAGAAAGAATTTTAAATTTATGTAAAAATCTATGGTAATAGAATCTTGACAAATTCACTTGCATCATATTTTTAAAATTTAATTGTTTAGTTTAAATTTTATTTCTTTTGTGATATTTGTAATCAGTTTGAGAAAAGTTGATTCCAAAATATTTTAGTATATGCAATAATGCATCAGAAAAAACAAAAGTTTTAAAAATTATTTTTAAAAAAATGCCATTTTTTCATAAATTAATAATTAAAAAAAAAAGGTTTTTATTGACTCATACAAATTTTCAGAATATATCCAGAGAGAAAATGAAGAGACTTTTTGAAGGATTGAAAACCAACACACATTTGGAATACTTAAGTTTGGCTAATACAGATCTGTATGATGTTTCAGCTGAGGTTGGTACCAAATGAAGCTTTAATATTTTATTTTGTGTTTAGTTTATAGAAATGTTTCATTTATATATTTGGATTTCTGAATCTGTACTATTTATGAATTTTCCTGATAAATCTATAAATACTTTATATTCAATTAAATTAAGCCATATTGTTGATATAAAAGCTCAAAATATGAATCAGTTTTCATTTCATTTTGATTTTCTCTTTGTGAAACTTCAAAGAAATATTTCAGCAAAAATTATTATTTATTAATTATAAATTAAAAAAAGTATTTGTTAAAATTAGGATGGTTTTATAGGTAATACTTAAATGTGAAGTGTTTAATTTGATTTTTTTTAAGGGATACAATTGTTTTTTTATATTTATAGAATCATTTGGATTGTGTGATAGCCTCTGACATGATAAAGCTAAAAATTGATAGTTCAAAAAATTGGCAAATAATAATACAATCATGTAAAATGGATGCATTTTAATTATTATAGATTAAATATTTTATTTTTTTCATTGTTTTTAAAAGGACTAACAAAGAAATTGTAGTTTTTGAGCACATTTATTTAAAGACTTCAAAACTTTTATGAATATATATATATATATATGTAAATGCAGAATTCTAGTAACATATTATTTGTTCTGTTTTAAAGTTGTAATTATTTCTTTAGTATATAATGATAATTTTCATATAGGTTTTAGTTGAAGCATTGAAACAAAATAAGTCCTTAATCTCTTTGAACGTGGAGTCTAATTATTTGACTGGGAGTATGATCCGTGACTTGATCGATGCTTTGTTGACAAATCAAACTGTTTTGGAATTCAGGGCTGCTAATCAAGTATGTATATATATTTTTTTCATTCTTAAAGAATTTTCGTAAACTAATCATGTTTTATATATTTTGAAATATTTCATGAAAAATTGTTATACGTTTTAATTTGTGTTTTTTCTTTCTTAAATAATTATCATAAATTTTTGACAAAAAAAATCTTTTTTGCAAATATGATAATTGTGCTGCATGTTGGTGAAATGAATTTTATGAGATTTTAACCTAAAATTGCTGCTTAATAACAGTGCTTATTTATTTTTTTAAAAATCATGCTAATGAGATTGTTTTGTCTTGAAGGTTGATGATGTCTACAAAACCATCAATATAAAAAGTATTTAACAGCTGTTATGGGTTCAAAAATAACAATTGCACTTTTATATCAAGAGTTTCTCAGAGTAATTTGTTTGCAAATGATTCTAAATATGAAGACCTGCTTTTGTAGTACCAGCTAAATTATATGTTTTATTTAATATTAGTAGAAACTTTTTTAAAATTCATTTCAAACCAACTTCATTTAAAATTTAATTCTTTCATTGTTTTCTGTCCTGAAGCCTGTTAGAGGTTGCATTTTAATTCACAACAATAATTTATTAATCTGAACATTAATCTTTTACTTAGCTGCTTTATGCAATTGTATTGATTTGTAAACAAATTTTATTATCACAAAATTTAAATTTTGTGAAATCACAAGGATATACCTTTACAATCAAGGGGGAAAAAAATTAAACCTCAACAAGTTTTTGCATAATTAGCACCCCTTTGCTTAAATTATGTAAATGAATGTTGGTCAATGTTCTGGGCAAAATTGCTTATTACATAGTAGTTGATTGTCAGTGTGTTAATTTTTAAATTCATTGGTATGATATTGCTGAAGGATTCACTGAAATAGCCAATAGCAGGCCCGGGTAATTGCATGTTATTTATAATATAACTATAATATAACCTGGTAGTTTCCTTCCTTGGCTTGAGAGGTTTCACATTGTAATGCAGTTTCATAACCATCAAAAAATGTGCATAGCGTAATTTAACCAATTATTTAATCCAAATTCTTATTTACCAAAATTCATTTTACCATATTGAATCCTGAGCTTTTTCCGAGGTTTCAATAGTTCAAACGTTTTGCCTTAGATATTTTAATTATTGATGTAAATACTGGAAAGGCTGTAACCCTGCTCCCTTCATTATCTTTTCTTATTGGAATTAAATAAAATGATTTTGAGCATCCTAGGGTAAATTTGATTTCTGGATCTGATAAATTGCATTATTGTATGTTTTTATTTTTCAGAGCCCTTCTATTCTTGGCAATAAAATAGAAATGGAAATAACAAAGCTGGTTGAAGAAAACAAGACTTTACTAAGGTTAGGTTTGTGTTTTGATGTTCCAGATGCTAGAGTTAGGATTACAGAACACTTACAGAAAAATAATGATAGAAGTAAGTGCCACAGAATTTTATTGATTATTATGCATACCTTTTATATCAAATGATACAACTTTTTATAATTTATATAGCATATTTGTTTTCTTATATATTGATAATTTAAAAGAAGTTAATTTTTGTCTAAAATTTGGATCAATTTCACAGTGTTTAGAAACTAAACCTAGACCATATTGCCAATTAATAAAGCCATACTTATTTCTATGCATTCCATGATTATAAATAGAAATCTGAGAAAATGACATTGAATATTAAAAATATTAGATTACCCAGTATTTTGATTACTGGTGTATAAAATGTAATATTTAAAAAATATATCAACTATTTTTCATATATTAATATTTAAGACTGTTTAATAGGATATATTGATGCATTACATAGATTTCTCGCGTATTGTCAATTTCATCATCATTGGTTGTAAATATTTTAATTTCCCATGTTAATAGTTTTCATGTATTAATTTGGAATCCTATGCATTTGCTGTTAGTTACTGTGAAAATATCCGAAATGTAATTAACCTTTTTAGCAGTAGATGTTTTCCTTTCTTGCATGAATAGAAAACATAGATAATTATCTTTATCTTAATATTTTCTTGAGATGAAATGAATAAAACATTCTTAAGATTTACAGAGATTTGTCTAAATGCAGAAATGCAGTTTATCCATATTAAAGTCTTGATTTTTTTAAATCTTAAAACTATAAGATCAAACTAATTTGTTGCCTAGATGGTTAAATTTATATCATTCTATACGAAATCAAATCCTCTATTTCATTCTTATAATTATTCCTCTATTTTATTCTTATAAATTTGACTGAGACATAATTCTCATCCAAATCTTGTATGGGAATTCTATGTTGCTAATCTTGTATAAAGTGCTTGATATGCCTTTGATTTTAATTACTTTTGCCTATCAAAAGTATATACAGATATTTATATTGTGGCATCCACATAATTATTTATTGTAAATGTATGAATGCTATAAAAAGCAGATAAGAGTAACTACCAACTGTGTGACCTTAATATAATACTTATGTAAAAACATAGTGTATTGACACAGCATCTTCAAATCAATCATATGCAACTCTGCCATAAACCAATATTTTTGGGTAACATGAGTTTGGACCATCTTTATTGATAAAAACTTGAATAATAAATTGATGCTTATTGTACTGTATTTTTTTCCCACCCTATTGTTCTAACAATTTTTTGCAAGTTGATAGGGTTAAAAATATTTACATATTAAAGAAATAAACACTTAATGAATTGCTACAAAACTATCTTTCTGTGTTTATGAGCAAACTTTTAATGCTCATTTTATAATGAATATAATTATCACATATAAAATTAGCTATTGCAATAACTTTGTTTTAATAATTAGCAAGAAATTCAAAATTTATTTTATTTCATGCATTACCAAAATGATGTAGATATTAAATATACATATATGTTCATTGTGAAAAATACTTAATATAAAATTCTGTCATCAACAAATTTATTTTTAATTAAAATTAGAATATCGATTGCACGATATAATTTAAATATTTGTGGCCCATTCTGAGCACTTTTCATATTCCACTAAAAATGGATTTTAATTTTATTTATTTATTATTTGTATAAGTTGATAAATTTTAAATGTTTAAAAGTAAATGAAATAAGATCAAATTAAACTTTATAAGAGGTAACTTAATGACAAATGAGTAAAATGATTTAAAATTTCTGCAATCTTATTATTTAGTAGAAATAATAATGCTAAAATTATTTCATTTTTTAATTGTGGAAATATTTGAGTATCAGTTAGTTACTGTTGTTTTAAAACTTAAACATAATAAATTAAATTTTTTAATAGCACTGCTACACACAATAAATAAGGCATGCTTTGAGATAATTAACTTTACTAGAACTTGAAATACAAAAAGAATAAATAAATTAAGATTCAAATCATTTAGAATTATTTGCTTTAGACCATCTAAATATCTTATTGTAATAAGTTAGTTGCATTTGTGACAACTACAATTTAATTTCAAAACTTGAAACATTTCAAATGTATTAAATTACTATGTTTTATTTATTTATTTTTTTCAGTTCGTCTGAGACGTATCGGTTGTGAGCCTTGAATACTTTATCTGAAGGGAAAACATGTCTCTATCTCTAAGCCATAGTATTAGAAAAGAACTATGAACTGACTTGTGTGCTTTGTGTTGTGTTATGTATCCCTTCTGTATTATTGTTTCAAATGGAGTATTTTAGTATTGTAAGATATATTTTTGCAATGATAGAAATTGGTGTTTTAAGTTTTCAAGTTTGTGACTTTTTTTTTTTTTTTTTTTTTTTTTTTTTGATGTTGTGTTACATGTCTTGTCTGAGAGTCATTTAAAACTCTTTGACCATGAGTATCTTATCTTTGAAAGTTTAAAAAATTCATGTTTTTTTTTGTTTAAAATGTAGTATGCCTCCCCCCCCCTTTTTTTTTTTGTATTTCAATTTTTATAATCAGTATAAGTATGGCTTGTTTCACCTATTTGATCCTTTTTTGCATTTACATAGTTTGATATAAGCGATTATATTATTTCCTTTTGTTTTCTGATATATATTTTAGTACATTTAAAGATCTGAAATATTTTGAAAATTAAAAAACAGATTTTTTTTTTTCTCGTTATAGTTTTGTGGTATTTTTAAGTATAAAATTCTTAGTTAAAAGTAATACTTAAAATAAATATTATTGTAAATCTTGATTTAATATATATATTTTTTTTAACTGGCTAGCAAAGCCTTGAGTTACTTATAGAATTTCTTTTGAATTATTTGTAAAGATTATTCATGTTTGTAAACATTCATTTGATGGGTTGCTTTTTGAAATTATATGCTTCAAACAGATGCTTTGCTGTTTGTGTTTCTACCGGTGATATTATGAACATGTATGCATTTTATTTTATTGCATGACATTTTAAAATCTAGCATAATGTCCTCAAGAATATTTAAAAAAATATTGCAACATAATTTTTTCTAAGATTTTGGGTATTTAATATTTAAATATAGAAAATTTGTAATTATTATTTTAAAATCTTAATTTGTGTTAAAGTTTTAAATCTTTAAAATTATTAAATACAATTTTTTTGAAACAATTACAATTTTTAATTTGCATTATTTGAAAACTTTATAAAATATGAAATGAAATAAATAAAATATGTTTGAAGTAAAAATGACTGATATATATATAATGAAGCAATATATTTCTGTATTTTTAAATTTATTCTGCTATCCAAAATGTTAAACTGCTCTAAATCAACTATATCTTTGTCGAGTAAAATATATTGCTTGCTTATGCTTTACACTGCCAATTTATCAATGTAATCATTTTAAATAAATGTGTATTTTATTTCTCATCATCTTTCTATGTAACAGCTGTTTGTAATTTTTCAATTATACTATAATAAAAAGGCTTATAAAAAAAGTGTCTTTTTTTTTTTTTTTTTCGTCAGTGCATTTTTTAGTAAAAACTATGTGTTATTATAAAACCGAAGACACCGTTTGCTTAGAAAATATGCAAACTTATGTATGCATAAAGTTGCTTAATCTTTTTGGGTAAGGTGCTTAGAAGTTCTTAATTTTTGCATCAGTTTCTCACTACGCACTCTGACGATGTATTGGCTGTCTGATCTGTACATTCCCGAGTCGTCATAAATCTGACTGCCTTGCCATGCCTTCGTATAATGTATTGCCTTGCCATGCCTTCGTATAATGTATTGCCTTGCACTATAATGTATCGTGCGTACATACCATCTTCATGCTTCATTTCTAATTCTATATCGATTGAATTCTACATGCTCTTTAAATGACAGAATCAGCCACTACGTATGAATTTTTCTATTTATTTTTAAATATTTGTAGAATAATTATTTCATTTTTTTAGAGAAATACTTTCAATTTCTCTTATTGTTGTTGCAGGAATAATATCGATATAAAATGACTTTTTAATACATGCTCATAGTTTGGTTTCTTTTATAAATTAAACATCTTTTGTTTACTTCGGACAGTAGTTGAAATCTCCTGGAGTGAGCTGTATTAAATTGTAGTTTCTCAAGTTTTGTGGTTCGGCACATTTACCTGTGACTCGAACAGATCTTCGCTTTTTGGTGTACCACTTGATACCGCAATCGCACACGATTGGGTTATCTGAAATAAAAATAAATTGAATCAGTTTCTGAAGAATCTTTAATAGCTTAGGGAAAATAAAGTTAACAAAAAGCAATTTTAAAAACATATTTTGCACTATAATGTATTCAAAAGCAGATTTTACTTTTTTTTTAAACAAAATATAAATAGAGTAATACTGTATTGTTCTCGAAATTTTGATGAATCTTGATGTCATATACAGGGTAAGCAAAAAGTCCGTAAAATTTTTTAAAAATTCATAAAACTCGAAAAAATAACCAATATAAAAAATCGTTTTGGAGGTTTAGCATTGATAGGTCACAGGATTTTTTTTAAGATGAGATAAATTAAAAAAAACTGCCGACAGATGGCGCTAGTGAGGATGACTTAGTTGGAAATATGTGGGTGGGAAACAGTGACAGTAAATAGTGTTATTTAACGCTTCTGCGCTAAAAGGTTGTTCCATGTTTGCGTGAAAAAGATGTGCTTTCTACTGTTACGTTTATGTAAGACTAGCCGCCTTTGGCGACCAGCCGGTTCGCCAATCTTAATGTTCGTTTAAATTTTAATAATTAAATAGGTTGAACCGGAGTTTAACCCCCTTCTTCGCCAAGATGTGATAACGCTCCAAAGCTGGCAATCTTTATTATGCACTATAATTGAACATCTGCTCCTTTGCTTTTGAACAATTCGCAAGGCCGTTGTTGGCGATTTTTAAAAAGTGCGCCAAGCAGGAGGTTAAACTCCGGTTGTACCATTAAATATTTTACGCAATTCCAACTTTAATAGATTATTCAGCAAAATATTTTAAAACTTCAAATTTTGATAGTCATATAATTCACTCATAATATTATAAAGGCCTTCAGTCATAGCGTGATATGTATCTCTCTAATTTTCTGTTACCCCTCGTAGAAATTATGCTTTAAATTAAAGTGTAAATGATTAATCTGCAATTAATAATATTTTTTACTGAAACAAAGCATTCTTTTTAATAATATGATTACTGATAATAGAGTCACTGAGCGTTTAAACTTTATGGGCACTAAAGAATATCTTTCTTAATTTATGTAATATCTCAAGAATTTGTCAACAAAAATTTCTCAGATTCATCATGAACAGATCGATTTATTAACAATGTTTAATTTTAAATGCATCAAACACTAAGAAAATAAAATGAATCGTTTAAAATAATCGGTCGAAAACAGGTTAAAAAAAACTACTTAAAAAACGATGTACTTAAAACTATAAGCATATTTAAAAAATATATAACTAACATAAATACAATTTACTTACAAAAGCATGCAACTAACCTAAAAGTAATTTTAATCATCCGTTGATAACGGTTGTCATGGCAACAATCAGAATGCGCATGCGTGAATTTTCTTCGCCACTTACGGTAACGCAAATGCGTGAATTTTTCTACGCCAGTTGGAGTAACGCTATGCAGATTAGACATTTTTAATTTCCTTTATTCTGTGTTATTTTAATTCAAAAGTACTTCAGAATAAATCTGAAACATGGATTAATTAACAATGTTTAATTTTAAATGCATACAACATTCAGAAAATAAACAGAATCGTTTGAAATAATCCGCCGAAAAATGTTAACCCTAAACTCATTACTATTGGGGAAAAATAAAAAAAATAAAGCCTTACTCATTTGGCTGTGGGGAAAATGGAAGATTTTTTTTGGCGGAAAAGTTGGCGGTGGGGAAAATGGAAGATTTTTTTGGCGGGAAAGTTAGTTTTTAATTAATAATTAAAATTTCAAAAAAAAGGGGACCCCAGGTGCACATTCCCGACCTCTAAGGTATACATGTACCAAATTTAATAGCTGTATGTCAAATGACCTGGCCTGTAGAGCGCCAACACACACACACATTGAGCTTTATTATAAGTATAGATATAGATATAGATGGAGCAATAAGTCGCACTTCTATTCCAGTGAAGGGATTCATGATACAGTTGATGGTCTCCAAATCTGACACCGCTGACTTTTGGCTATGGAAAATTTAAAATCCTGGTATATCTATCCCGTCTATCCAATCTGTCGGAATTGAAAATGCAATCCACCGAGAGCTGTCATATATACATGCTGCACTCTGCCGTTGCTGGATTTGTGACACGCCTGCAGTGTGTTATCGCCTGTAATGGTAGACATGTGGTACACATATTGCTATAATAAATGATTTTGTAACATTAATTTTGTTATTTTCGAGCCTTTTCCTTCACTTATGTACAAAACCCCACCTATTGGCTGTTTTTTTAAATTATTTTTTATTTATCTTTAAAAAAAATCTGGCCTTCTCGATGCTAAACCTACAAACCGTTTTTTATGTTGCTTAATTCTCCGGGTTTTATAAATGTTTAAACTTTCTTCGGATGTTTTGCCCACCCTGTGCCTCCGAACCCAAAGAAGCCGATCTGTCTGCCCATCTATGAACGAGACGCAACAAGCCAGATGGATGAAATTTGATATCATTTGTTTATTTCTACGAGATTTTGAACGAAATCCATCCACAAGAAATCTGCCAGCATCTACTTTTGTATACGAACACAGAAAATGGCCTAAATATAGTAAATTAGTACATGATTTTATTGCCGTATTTGTAGATATGAATCCAATTTTGGATCAATTACTTCAAAGGTTTGACCATCAGCCCATCCGTTTATGCGGGCAATTCGAACAGGGATTGCTCACAAATGCAGCAAACTGCTCGAATGAAATTCAATTTCTCACTAAAATTACAGAGTAGCGTCAAAACCTAGGAACAACTGATAAAACGAAGAGAGGGCTGCGGTGGTCAAGTCTTGGTTTCGGAACCGAAGGGTTTCAAGTTCTCGACCCGATTCCACCGAAGAACCGTCATGTAAGCGGGTTTGGTGCACGTTAAATTCGTCGACTGACATTATACATTTGATGTGAATAAGACCTATCGTAATCTCTACAACTCCATGACGAATAAAGCCTTTTTTTTTTTTTTTTTTTTTTTCCTTTCTTCCTCTCAGAATTCCATTTTTATTAAAGTTTATCATCTTCGAAATTACAAAAATGCTTATTTTTTTTTCCGAATTTACCTGTAATCATTCATTTATAAATTTACAATCACATTATTATATTCGTAAGAGGAACGATTAATTTACAATGTAGTGTTCGTAAATGGTTTCATCAGAATAAACTCAATTTTATGCGCTTTTATCAAAAATGTTTATTTAACTTAATTTATTTCATACTTGTAATTATTAAATTTTGTAGTTGAGTTTTTTTTCTTTAACTATTTATGTTGTAGAGTTTTGAAATTTTGCATATTGTTTTCAATGGCTAGTCTAATATTTTCAGAAATTAATTAAATTAAAATAGTCGGTCGGTTAAATTTAATTAAGATTTATTTCCTTACGGGATGAGGCAAAGTATTAAGTTTTAGAAACAATAATTCTTAAGATTAAAACGAAGACGCTAGGTAAATTAAAAAAAAAAAAAAAAAAATCTGCTTTTTTAAATGCTAATAAATTTTGAAAATTGTTTTTACTCTTTTTTTTTTTTTTTTTTTTTACTTATGTTAGTAAAGAGAGAATTTTTTAATAAATCTTCCACTCACTTCTTAACATTTTTTGGGTTTTGAAACTATACACATTTACTTGCTCCCGATGCAACATGTTTTTTTTAATACTTTCAAAACTTTATTTTGAGTTAATTAATTTGGATAAATTAAATTTTGTTTCAGAATAATGAATCAAAAATTAAATAAAAATCGGAGACATTTAAAAACTATTTTTTTAGCACATTAATGAAAGTGCATTTTAAAAATGGCTTTTATTAAATTTATTTCTTTTATGTATATTTAATAAAATCAGCTTTTGTTCATGCGATAAACATCGCATGAGCCTCATTAATTAATTTTAGAATCCTGTGCATCTTTTAAAGTAGAGAAAATGAGATTTAAAAACGCGGAGAGCAATGAAAATATAGTTTATCGATGTTACATTCTTTTATAGTTATGAGTTCATTGTTTTACAGTACAAATAATAATTGGTTTTTTTTTTTGAAAATAGCCATATTTTATTTAACCAAAAAAGTTTCTCGAGAATAAAGTATTTTGGTTTAAAATAAAATCAAAAATCTCTCCCGTTTTTTTTTACTGTCCACTAAAAAAAAAATGGGTTCATAAATTGTATTTCTATAACTGTTTATTCTTATCTAATATTCCCATTTTCCTCCTAATTCTGAATTCCACTATCATACCATTTTTTTTAACATATGCCATGCATATCTCCTATATATGAAACTACAATTTTGCAATGTATTAGTTACCTGCTAAAGTTACTTGAGAGAGATTATTATCAATCAATTTTTCCCAGGTGCGTGCAGGAAAGGTTTTGAGACGATTACCCTCTAAAAATACATCTGTCAGGGTGGGCATATTGTTAAAGATATCATCTGGCAGCACTGAAATTTTATTCCACCTGCAAAATGTAGAAATTAAGTCAATCAATTAAGAAATCAAAGTATAATGTAAGCATATATATATATAGGCTTCGCAATAGTTTAAAGGAGGTCATGGGAATTTCTTTTCTGCCAAAAAAGTTCGAAAACTCACCACCAGGGAAAAAATGGTGCTGTATGCAATATTGCTAAGCAAAATACGACATGAAGGTATTGGTTTCAAATGTATTTAAACGTTTCTGAAACGTGTTACAAAGCATGTTCAATGTGTGATATCTCAAAAAGCACTGTCTATGGTGATAATCTAAATAATTTGGTGGAATTGAAAGATGTGGTACACCGACATGTGCGTAACATTCCTCCTGATATGCTAAGAGCTACTGTCGAGAATGCAGTAACGCGATTTAACTTGCTTTCAAAAAATGGTTGAAGCCACATTGAACATGCTTTGCAACACGTTTCAGAAACGATTAAACACATTTTGTCCTATTTTGCTTAACAATATTGAATATAGTACCATTCAACTTCCTAATGGTGAGTTTTTGAACTTTTTTTTTTTTTTTTTTGGTGGAAAAGAAATCCCCATGACCTTCTTTCAATCATTACCAAGTTTGATAATATTTGGTCCAGTAGTCTTTTTTTATGACTATTTCAAAGTGGAACTTTAATTATAACCACCCTCTCTCTCTCTCTCTATATATATATATATATATATGCTCTTATGAAAGGTTGATTAAAAATTTTTTGGAAGTATTATTATTTATTTAAATATTTCGTTTTTAAATTTTTAAAATATTTCCTTTTATCCTATTAAAAAATGTTTTGATTTTTAAAAATAATCCATAAAAAAAACATTAAAAGGAGTACCAGCATAGTTGTATTTCGCATTTTTTCAGAGAATATTTTTTTTAACAATCGAAGGGAAATCGTTTTGGAAGTTACCATTTGTTAAAAAACAGAACAAAGACTCAAGCAGGATTTTTTAACCAAATTTATTTGATTAAAGGTGTTTTTAATTTTTCGACATGATTTTCTCTGGTTTTCCAAACGTGATTTATTTCATTTAATTTCCTGAGCTTGCAGATACATTTACTAAAAGTTTCCTGCTGGGTCATATTTTGATAGGATCATATTATGGGGGAAGAAAAGTTAGAAACGAACATAAAATTTTGAAATATTTATTTCTATTGCTAATCTAATTTATTTTTCTGGTTATTTCATTTCAGAAGATGAATAATAACATAATACAAATTTAAGAGTTAGAGTGCACAAGAGTTATAAATATTTTATTTGCCTTGCATAGAAAAGGAGAATTTGAAAATAATAATAATAACAATTTTTAAATGCTGTTTTATAGCATACTTGAAAGAGGATTTGTTTTATTTGAATCATTTTCTAGTTTTATCGATATTTTTTAATCTTTAACTTATAATTTATAAAATTTTGAAAATGCGTTATTAAATTTCGAAAACATTTAACCAGTGTATTCGCATCGAGAAGATTCAAATGTGAAAAATTTCAAAAGTCACTTTACGTCAGTAAAGCAGAGAATAAGTAAAAATATTTCATATTTACAAGCATGATGCAAATCAAATAAATCAAAAAAGTTAATTAAAGGTGTTTAAAAGTATGAAAACATTTGGCAAAATAATATTTTGCAGAGAAAGAATGCCTAAATACTTACGAGAAATCTAGAATTTGAATGTTTGCTGGAGTTGGAAACATGGATCTTTGAATTTTTTTTAATAAAATTGTGTGGCATTACGAGATTTTTCAAATGAGTCAATTTTGCAAATGCATATGCATGAATGGTAACTATTTTCGCCGTGTCAAATGTGATTTCAGATATTGTAGGTTCCATGTTGTGTACAAAAGACGATCCAATTCTTTTGACATCTGTCCTTTCTATTTGAATCTGACCAATTTTCAGACCTTTAAACATATCCCAGTCGAACCCTCTTTGAAATAAACTCTCGATAACTTGAAACATCTGCATCTCATACGATGCCCCAACTGGCTCATCAAAGATAGCATACATTGTAGAATGACTTATCAACAAGATGGTCACATTCTTGGCTCTCATCAAAGCAGTGGGGAGGTAGAGAAGAGTTGAGTTATTGATCACTAGAGCATGCAAGGGGTAATCCAGAGACTTGTTAAATATGCCTATCAGCGTCTCTTGCGGCCGTATTCACCAAACCGGTTGCTAAACATCGGATCGTTCAACCCATGATCAACGATAAATCATCAACCAATGATCATTGGTATTCACGAACGGTAATTTCACGACTAAGCATCAAGGTTACGACAAGCAGCTTTTTCTGCCTTTTTCAACCGGAAATGGATCTTCATTGGTCTATATATATCACATGATTATCAGCGCTGTTTCGTGTTTTTGTTGTTATTTTGTTTCTTTCCCAGATGTCCACTCTATTATTATGTAATAAAACATTTGAGCATTTGCTCTCTTTTGAATTGAGAATATGCATATTAGCTGTGCTTTGAATAGTTTTCCAATGAATTAAACTTTTACAAAAGGTCTATCTGAATTAAATTTTTGAAAAAAATGCATATTAACCTTAAATTAGTTCATTTACTTATGGAAATATTTAAACATTTTTTATATAATTATAGAGTATATACATAAACAATAGAAATAACAAACTGCTGCAAACTGATTTCGCAAGTGAGGAGTTCATTGAAGTTTCTTCTAAACAATGAATTTAACAAAAATTGTAGTATCCTGTATTTTTAATATAATAAAAGAGGAGGAAATGTAGTGTATAAAATCTTGCTTACAAGTATTATGACTTCCATATTAGTAAATAATTTTCATTTACACAAAATATTTCAATTTCCAAAGGTTATTTAAATTGTAATGAAAAGCAATGATATCTCTGACAATCCCATATAATTGTTTGCATGAAGTTTATAGCATATATTACAAACTTCTCTTTAAGATTGTTATTAGACTTTCAGCATTTATTTTTAAACAAATAGGTTTTAAACTTCCACAATATATTATATTTTAAAAAAATACTAAGATTGTTTTTGGTGTCAATATTTAAATATGTATTAGCTGTCTACATATTCAGTAGTTTTTGAGATAATTTTTTTCCCTCAAAACTGAATAAAAGTAAAAAATACTTATTCTGTGGTATGCTTTTATTTCTATTGAAAAGCAAATATGGAAAATTTTTCTTTTATTAACTATCAGAATATTAAATTTTTACATATATTTTGTTAAAAAGATATAAATTTATAGTTATAAATGTCAGAATATATACATATAAGAAGAATATATACATTCAGAATATATGCTGCAAATCAGAAGATTCAAATTATAAACAAAAGTCAGTGAAAATTGTATATGAATATTGAAGACCAACAGCTATTTCACCAAAATAAATATTCATGCAATAAATTTGAATAGTATATAGTTATTGTGGAAGTGAAGAAGCTCATTTATACCTCAAATCTAAAACTTTTTGTAAACAATGAATTTGGCAACTCTTTAAATTTGAATGGGCTAATTGTTAGCTTGACAACATGTACTTGACATTACAAATCAGTATAAAAATAATGTAAATATTGATGAAAACCATACTTATTTTAGAATTGATATCCCTGAATGAAATAAATGATTAATTTGCACATCATAAGCATTCACTTTTGTTCAAATAAATTGAGTGGCAAAACATCTACAATTAACAATAAATTTTTTAACACTTTCTGCTTGATGATTCAAACTTAATGAAAAAGCAACACAGTTTAACTTGATTAGCCTGTCAGAAACTAGTAATGATATTTTAATTCTTTCAAGTAAATGTGAAATTCCATTTGTTTCAACAAGTTTTTGCCTTTTTTTTTATTTTTTTTATTCCCAGGATTTTGTACCAAAAAAGTTATTAATTTTTTGATATTTTAACATTTAGTTTCTACTCATACTTGAATAATATCTGTCACTTTATTATATTAATTTCCAACGATGTTTTTAATTATTCATATCTTCATGACAATCATTACTTCCTGAAATCATAAACCTATGAGCACAACATCTAACTAAATACTGTTAAGTCAGCATAATTTCCTTTGTTTAATTGTCAAATTTTTCAACTCAGGATCTTGTGTATTTAAACAAGGAATCTCTTTCTATATTTAAATTTGATGAAAGATGATCCAAATTGAAATGTTTCAAAAAAGTAAAAGAATTTTTCACAAAATTTTTTTTCTTGAAATCATCTTAAATATTATTCTAATAGGTTACATTAAACTGTCAGTTAAATTAAGTTGAATTTTTAAAATAAAAACCTCTTTTTTAAAATTTTATATTTGCATCATAATTTGTAGAAATTTGAATTAACTCGGATAAGTTATTATCTATACTTGTTTTTCAAATTCCAAAATTTTCAAATCACAATTAATCTATTTTCTTTGTTTTTCACACACTTCTCAGAATGTCTTAAAATATGCAAAATTAAAAAAGGACTTCTGTATACAAAAATCTATTTTATTCAAATTTGACTCGAAAAGTAACATATATGAATTACAAAAGAAAATTCTGACAGAGAAGTTACAGCTTCTACAAGCATTAAAACAAAGTTCCATTAAAGGTACTTTAAAATATAACATTCATGCTGATTATTAATTCAAAATTCTTCTACAAGAATTACAAGAAAGTGTCAATAGAGGTGCAACATTAATGCTGATTCTTAATACAAAATTCTTCTATATGTGTCTTTTTATTTCTCTAATACATATACATATTGTAATAAGATAATGAGCACATAAAACCACTAAAAAATAACTACACTGATATGAGTCATACATGCATGTCATTTTCTATAAATCATAAAAAGAACAACATCAAATTAAAAATACATTTGATTTTCAAAGATGGGAATAAGGAATTATTTAGTCATTTCTATACAGATAAATTCAAAAAATAATCAGGTAGAGAATACATTAGAAATAATGTTAAAATTTGTTATGTAATGAGAAGGAAAACATTAATAAAAATTGGTAATCATTTTCAGCAGATAACAAAGGTCAAAATTTGATTTCTTTAAAAAATGTTAATTTTATACACATTGTTGAAGATTAAAGCTGAAGTAAACTGATATTGTAAAAGAGATTAGCTATATTGAGTAACTAAGCACATTATTATATCACACAATTTATAAGTAACAAAAGTAATTTCTTTAAATTTCTAATTATTAATGATAATAAAAACTGCAATAATTCTTTTTCTATAAAATAAATAATAACATAAAAAATCAATTTACTAAAAAAAAAAAAAAAAAAAAAAAACTTATATACCCATGTGAAAACAGTGTACAATCATGGAAATGCGTCATACAGGAAAGTTTCAAAAATACAAAAAGCAATCCTGTATAATCATCACCAGACAGATGAAAAAGATTTTTTTGTTTGTTGCTTTTCTTTCTTTCTTTTTTTTTTTTTTTTTCAGGAGGAAAAGGCTGTTCCTTATTTCTTCCATATCTTTGCAAGTCTTTAATCTGAGAAATGTGAAATAAGAATTAATTATATTATAAATAACTAATGAAAAAAATTGCTAATTTAACAATAATACTTACATGACATACTTAAAAATTGATAGTATAAACACAAATATTATAATTTATTTGATTATAATATTAAATTTTTTAAATATTATAATATTTGATATAAGACAAAAATTCCATTTTTTGTAACTAAATTTAGAATTCATTTATAAAGTACTTTTTAAAACTTTTTTATATATATAAAAAAAAGACATAAGATATTCTATTCTCAATCACTAGAAATGTGCATTCTAAAATATTTGTAAGTGATTGCAGATAACTTTGGAAATATTCTACAGAAAGAATATTTTTTTTCCTAATCTTTTATTATTTAGGTGGTTGTTTCTCAAAAACCCTTCTTGCTTTATTCATACAAAAATCTGCCGCAATCTTTGATATACAGTGGTATAATGGTAGGGGTAGAAGAATAAGATTTTTCAATATGGAATAAAGCATAATTAAAATGTTAAGTTTATATTGCAAATAATCTTTAATACTTGAATTCTTTATTATATTTTTACAGATTTACAAAATTGAAAAATAAAAGGAGCAAGGTTAAAATTGATTAACATGTACACTGTCTATGTAAAGAATGGGAAAATTTTCTTATAGCATAACAAATGCAAAAACTGTTACAGATGAATTCTAGTTATAAAAGTAATATTAAAAGTTAATTAAAAATGATTTGAAAAAATATTACATACATACATTATCAATTTTTAATAACTTATATCGCCATAATAACATAATTAAAAAAACTATAAGACTACACAAATGATATGAATATGTATAGATATGAAATAACTTATTTTATTAGCAAGTCATTAGATTAACCAGATAGAAAATATGCAATAAAATGTTTTTAATGGAAGTATTTTAAGGAACAAAAAACTGTAAAACAGTATTGACAAAAAACAGTATAATCGTACTAAACTTGATGAGTTTTCTAAAAGGTATTAATAAGTTTAGAAAATTCTTTTAATTATAATTCCTTTGCTTCAAAAATTTGAATGTTCACGGAATTATACAAATGACAGATTCTAATTTTAATTCCAGAAAATAATAATCAAAAATCAACTCGGATATAATACCAATAAAAAGGGATTCCCATATGAACGATGTAAAAGGGATAAATGTAAACATACCTCAAGTCGCTCAGATTCATTATTTGGTAGGTAAATGAATCTTGGCCTCATTTCAGCTATACATCTAGATACTTCATTTATAGCCCGGCAACATGATGACTGGATAGTTTGATTGAAATCACCAATTATTTGTTGATGACTTCCTGAAGCAAAAAAACGTAAGGCAATACACAATTTCTCTTCAGTAGTTACAGCACTGTTTCGTAAAATATTGATGCTTAATTTCTCCTTCTCAAATATAAAATGCATTGGAAACAAAATTACATTCATCTAACAAATCCAAATCAGAAACTCTGTCAGTGTAAATTATTCACCTCCTATCTGATATCAACTGCAATAGTTCCAATGTATCTAAATCCTCCATGTTTGTTTGAAAACTAATGTAACAGTTGTCCTTCTTGAGAACTGCGCATGCGGAAAACCGTTGATCAAATGTGATCATCGGAAGTCCATGAATCAAAAAATTGGGGAAAACAGGGGGAAATTGACAACGGGTTTGGTGTGGTGAATACCGATTTGACTGCTGAACAGCGTTTAATCATCAGCCGATGTTTAACAACGGTTGGTGAATACGGCCGTTGGTCTGCGATATGGTCACAGCTGTAGGTTACTGGCCAATAAGGATTGGTGCACTCACATGGCTTTATGAGCTCGGGTGGAGGGCATAGATGTTGCGAAAGTACTAAACCCAGAATCGTTAGAAAGGACGCAGAGATAAACGAGACCTTCATTTTCTTTAGTGATTCTGTTGTGTTACTCCCTCGCGATCACAAAAATCTGCGACTTCGAAAGTCGAATATATCTAGCAGTTGCTGACACAAACAAATGCATCATTCATGATGAAGATAAGATGACTAAAATTGTGTGATTTTCTTTTTGATTTGTCTGATTATATTTGATACAGACGCTAGTTTTGAATGCATCCCAAGCAGCAAAAGATCGTTGGCCAACCATTGGCCAAGCATCGCCCCACGGAACGAGCGAGATTGGGGCGAGATCGGAGGCGATCTCGCCCCGACATTGGTCATGTCCCCCGGCGGTTCGCCGCCCCGACTTGTTTTCGACGAATTTGCCGATCCTTTGGCGACTTGTTATTATCACGGGCGACGTTATACCAAGCATTTCGCGACCTGTTTTATCAATGGGCGACCCAATACCAATCATTTCCCGATGTGTTTTAACAATCGGCGACCCAATACCAATCATTTCCCCATGTGTTTTAACAATCGGCGACCCAATACCAATCATTTCCCCATGTGTTTTAACAATCGGCGACCCAATACCAATCATTTCCCCATGTATTTTAGCAATGGGCAACCAAATGCCAATCAATAGGCAATTTATTTCTGAACACTTGCTGGTGTCAAATTGAAATATTAGTTTAATGGTTATTCAATTTTCTCAAACTCTAGAAACTAGTGTCATAATATTTAAAACTATCATACTTTCAAAATTTTGTATAGTTTGCTTTTCTTTTTTACCTATTAATAATAGTGTTTGTTATTTATTTTGATAAATTTAAAATTCCATAAAATACTTGCTTTTGATAAAAATTCATGGAAAATGTCATTCTAATAATTCTTCCAACTTTTTTTAACTATTATTATAGCATAGATTTTACCACAACCTTACCCTATAAAATGTTTAAATGACATTTTTTTACTGCTCTTTAAAAAAATAAACAAATGTTAAAATTATCTGAAATAATTTTAAATTTGATCCCCTGAACATCTATCTACATATAAGATTTATTTCCTTCATTGATATTTCCTGTTTATTTTCATTGTTTAATGCATGGGAAGAAATGTTAACATAATCATAGTTTCAATTACATAATTAATCAGAATGATTTTAACTGATATTAGAAATTTAAAAGTAGGTGTATTACATATATTGCCTATATCATCTGTTTTTAAAAGCTATTTTAAATTCGAAATAGAAAAATATATAATTCTTATTAAAAAAATATTTTTTTTTTACTATACACACTTTTATATTGCTTAATGTGAGTAATCAACAAATAATTCCTAAAGAATAATGAATAAAACACAAATTCCTATTTTAACACCCTAAAATTTAATGCATTGATTAAAAATAGTTTAAAACACTAAATTATATAATTCCTATTATATGTTTCTTCAATAGAAAATATTTTACAAGCACAAATTATTAAGTTACTTCAAATTTCTAATATTTTCATAATTTATGTTTAGTGAGGTTTAGATTCTTAGCAAAATAACCAAATTTGATCTATGTTAAACCCCGAATATTTCACAAATATGTTTCATAAAAATTCCATATACAAAAATGTAATGCTTCTTTCAATTTTACTGATTCTATTTACTATTGACTTTACAAAATTACTTCATGAAGAAATTTTATACCTCATTATAAATTTTAGTGTTAGCTAATGTCCAATAGATAACATTTTACAAGCACAAAATAATAATTTACTTCAAATTTCTAATATTTTTTTTATTATCTATGATTAGTTTGGTTTTATGGCACAAGAATTAAATTTGATCTTTGATTAACACTGAATATTTCTCAAAAATTCCATACACAAAAATGCAGCACTTCTTTCAATTCTACAAAATTCCTTATATTTACTATTAACATGCAAAGTTACTTCAAGTTGTAGAAATTTTACACATTATAAATGTTAGTGTCAGTTGATGTCCAACATACAACATTTTACAAGCACAAATTAATAATTTACTTCAAATTTCTAATATTTTCTTGATCTATATTTAGTTGTTTGGTTTTGTAGCACAAGAACCAAATTTAATTAATGATTAACACTGAATATTTCACAAAAATTCCATACCCAAACATGGAACACTTCTTCCCATTATAGGAAATTTTATTTACTATTAATTTACAGAGTTACTTCATATTGCATTAATTTTAAACCTCATTATAAATGTTAGTGTTAGCTAATATTCAATAAACAACAATTTACAAGCACAAACTTACTTCTTATTTAATAACTTACTTCAAATTTCTAATATTTTTATAATTTATGTTTAGTGAGGTTTAGATTTGTGGCAAAATAACCAAATTTGATCTATGATTAACTCTGAATATTTGAAAAATATGTTTCACAAAAATTCCATGCACAAAAATACAACACTTCTTTCACTTATACGAAATCTTATTTATTATTAACTTACAAAGTTACTTTATAGTGTAGAAATTTTATACCTCATTACAAATGTTAGTGTTAGCTAATGTCCAATTGATAACATTTTACAAGCACAAATTAACAATTTACTTCAAATTTCTAATTTTTTTAAATCTATTAGTTTGGTTTTGTTTCATGGCACAAGAAGCAAATTTGATCTATGATTAACTCTGAATATTTCACAAAAACTCCATACCTAAAAATGTAAACACTACTTTCAATTATACAAAATTTCTTTAGATACATATTTTTTTAATTATTATTTTCCCCTCTTTATTTTTAGGAGAAAAGAAAAACAACTATGCAAAACAATTTATTTACAAAGACCTTCATTAAATAATATTTTAGAAATACAAAGTAAAATAATAATTTAATTGAAATTTTTTACTGAATTTTCTGTAATGACTTATACACCCAAGCAAAATCCTGAAACTATGACTTATAATTTACAAGAATAAATAATATTGACACAAAGTCATTTATAAAAAATTTATTTAAACTTTATTTATTATGTAATACTTGAAGAGTTTGAAATTTCTAAAAATCCACACACATTTATATAAATATTATATATATGTATAACTGAATCTTCAGCTACATATAAAGAGAATTATACATTTATTTATACATTTCATTTTTCCTTTTTGATTACATTTGATGAACCTAGAAAACAATTATAATAGTAATTGAGATTCCGCTTCATTTAAAAGTACAAATAAAACATTTGTTGACAATTGGAGATGAGTAATTAACAAGCAAAAGTATTATAGAACTTCATAAGCATAATATTTTTGTTCTGATACTGGACTGTGTAAGCAAACTTTATAATAATGTTTAGGATAATAAAGAAAAAAAAAAAAAACTCAAACTAATGGGAGTAAAATTTATGTTACTGTTTTATGAAATGTGAAATAATTTGAAATTATTCATATAAGAGTACTCAAAAGTGCCTGCATAATCTCAAATTTTAAAGAAAGTTTAAAATAAATATATTCTGCTAAACTTTTTTTAGCCTCATGTCAAAATAAAAATAATTACACAAATGTTATTTCAATACCAAAATATAAAAATGTTATTTAATATTTTATTAAACTTCTTTCATAGAAAAAATGTAAATGAAAAGGAAAATTAACTAAGCTAAATAGAATTAAAATCACTTGAATTGTCAGTCTGCAAAAATAATGAGGTTGCCATTAAAAAAAATTTATTCAAATTATATAGAAAAATAAAATTTGTACAAAACAAAATTTATGCCTTTCTAATTAAGGCAAATAAGTTTTCAGATAAAAAAATCAGAAATTAAAATCTACCTACTTGTCATTCAAGCCTATCACATTACAACATTTTGAAGTTTTACTACATTTTTCACGAAAAGACATTACATATTTTAGCACTTTAACACATACATCTGATAAATCCTTGATTGCTTCCACTGATCTGAGTAATTGCAACTGACCAGAGAGAAATTTTGTGATTTGGAATAACTTCAATTCTAAACAAGTTCTTAGGATATAAAGTGAATTGGGACATATAATTGTCTCGCATATAATTGTTTTAAATTTCCTTCTGATGTTCCAAGTTGGTAGAAACCATATTCCGTCACATTAATTGTAACTTCCAATATTTTGCTCTTTTTTGAAGTCAGGAATAGAAACTTGCACAGTAGTTTCCAAATAAATAGTGAGAATTTTTTTTTTGTTTATATTTATAGATCAATTTTAAAATGTATTTTATCTTTAATTGCATTTTCAGTTTTGAAACAAAGGTTGCACAAAATTTTTATTTTATTAAATGAGAGATGTATTTCATACTTTGCCAGGTTGTCATTTGGCATTCTATAGAATGCTTAGAAAATGTATGAAATACAAATTGTTTCATACATTACTGGCTTGTTTTAGGCATTATATACAATGCTTGGGCATTCTATAGAATACTGGATTTCATATTTTGCTGGTAATACATATAAAGAATTATACATATACTTTTTCTTCAAGTTCACTCTTCTTTTTGCAGATTTGATGAACCTAAAAAACATATTCCTTAATTAGAATAATGATTGAGCTTTCATTTCTTTTAAAAGTACAAATAAAATATTTGTTGACAATTGGAGATATGTAATTAAGGAGTAAAAGTCTTATAGAACTTCATAAGCTTAATAATGTTTTCAAACTGATAATGAACTACATAGGCAAATATTATAATAATGTTTAGGACAATAGAGAAAAATAATATAAACTAATGGGTGTAAAATTTATGTTACTATTTTATGAAAGGTGAAATAATTATAAACTATTCACATAAGAGTATTAAAATATAACTACATAATTGCAAGTTTTAAAGATTTTTTTTTTTTTTTTGAAATTTACAATAAATATATTCTGCTAATCTATTTTTTTAGCCTTATGTCGAAATAAAAATAATAACACAAATGTTATTGCAAAACCAAAACATAAGAACGCAATTTAATATTTTTTAAAAACTTTTTTCATTAGAAATTGTTGTTAACAAAAGGAAAGGCATTGTAAATGAAATGGAAAAATATCTGCAATAATTTAAGAACACACACACAAAAAAAGATAAGAAATAAAATCACTTGAAAAGAATACAAACAAGAAAAGAAATGATAATGGTCGCTTAAGCCTAACGCTAATAATATCACGTGCAACTCCATGTTTCAGGTAAGCAACGAGTTCGAACGGCTTCAACAAAAATAACCTTTTTTATTCACTATTTAGAATAAATAATATATTATTTACAAATATATAATAATAAAAACTTTACACTTACCAAGTTTCTTGAAATGACAGTATTCGTTGCTGGTTGAATTTCAAAATCCAATACACGCCAGGTGATTCATGGGAAATTTCTAAAATATGTTCGCATAGCGCCGCCTAGGAAAAGCAACTTTCCCGACATCGAGGCGACTATGGGCCGATTGCTTTGAGCCGGTCTTTTTCACTAAGTCGCCGTAGGAGTTCGCCCCGATGAAAAAGCGATCTTCAGAGGCGACAGAAAAAAATATGGTCAGAATCCGATGTCGCGCCAATGCAAAGGTGACATTGGCAAAATATGGGCGGCGTATATCAGATGGATGCGATGCTTGGCCAATCGTTTAGCGACTTCTCTTTGCTGCTTGGGATCGTTTAAGGTGGGTTCACACGAGGCTTTTTATTGCGCGCAAACGTTGTCTCTCTACTGTTGTCCCTCTATTGTCCCCGTGTGAACAGTTGAGACAACGTTGATGGGACAATGGCTAATAGTTGTCCCGACGGGACAACCATTTGCCATTGTCCCGTTGCAGTCACGTGATTTTCCTGAAGTAGGCGTGACCTTCTATTGCGCGCAATAATAAGCCTCGTCTGAACCCACCTTTAGTCTACTTCAAACTTTGAGTATAAATCAGCAATAATGAATATGCACAAAGACTGATAAATGAGTATGTATCATGATATGATTTTAAAAAGATGAAATGGAAAGCTATTTATCAGGGAAATTAAATGTACCGATATTTTACATTTTCATATATGAAAAATAAAGTATTAAATATTGCAATCGTGCTTAAGATTTTAACAAATTTATTATGTCTGTTCTATTAACACAACAGCTCGAAAACGCAATTTTCTATTTAGATGAAATTCTTGCCCTGCAGTAGTAGTTTTCTGTGAAATCTTGGAAGAAGTTCGCCTGAGGGAGGTCTGTTTGTCTTTTCATTCGTACGCATACGAAACCAGCAGTTTGGGCTAGATGAAGGAAGTTTGACGCATTGTTACATCACATGAATTGAAAATTTCTGATCCAATTGTACACCAAATTTGTTGTTGTTACTCAACCCCTTTGATTGAACACCAATTCAAACCAAATCCTAAGAGAATGGGGAGAGAGGGGTGTAATAAAGCACTCCAGGACAGAAGTCTGACTTTAGCTGAAATGAAGATGACACTCACACACTCGCTTGCACTACCACTTTTTATAGGGCTCTTTCACATACCTCACAGATAGAAAGCAGGGGGGGGGGCAACCATGCTAGGAACCAGGACTCGAACCCGGGAGGCGAAAGAAAGACGTCACAAGAAAGACGCGCTATCCCTAGGCCAGGATGCCGACAGAAGCCAAATTCGTCAACGGATTCACTGTCTGTCTATCTAATGATAGCATGCAAGTCCGAAGACTTCGTAATTTTGATTTATTTAAACGAAATTTTATATGCGATCTTTATACCAACATAAAGCTGTGTCCAATTTTGTTTCCACAGATAAACAGAAAAATGTTTAAAATATATATGCGATTCTTTTCGCTGAATAGGTGATGAAGTTGAATCTGAAGTGTTCCATAAGAGTTAAAAATATCGATAGATGAAATTACAGTTGTTTCGTAATGTTAAAAAAATGACATTTTTTGATGTATAAAAAGTGCACTTAAATTTTGCCTTCAGAGCTTCATGAGTGAGTCCGAAAATGTATCTCATTTTGGCCTTGTCAAGACTTTAATATATTAAACTGAAATTTACATTAGAATTTCTTTTTATTTATTAGTTATTTAAATTTTTCTTGAATTTTTACATAGAATAAAAAAAAAATAAAATAAAAAAAAAAGACTACAATTTTCACACATTTTGAGTCATTGAAATGTCAAAAGATGAAAAACCTCAATAATTCCGAAATGTGTTCATGCCCATTTACATTTATCACAAAAAATTTACCTGTTTTGATGAAAATTGAGTTGAGTTTGTTTTTTATGGCACAAAAGCTATCTTTGGCTAAGCTGCGCCGCATTCATGAAATTAAAATATTTGAATCAACTTATAATAAAATCAAAACATAGAATGTCTACAAAATCCAAGTGTCTAAAAGAGTAAAAATATGATTCATGAAAAAGTGCTACAATGATGTAAGGTATGGTGCTGTACTAAAAAACTCGGTAAATGTTTATGTATAATTATAAAAAACAATGTTATTTAGAAAACTAAAAAAGTTTACATGCGGATTTTTTGAAAGCAACTCGTTGTGTAAATGAGACATCGGACTGTTACAAATTGAGCAAAAGGGTGTTGGGTCACCCATCAACAAATGTCGATGAGTGAATCGAGTGTGCCCAATTCTCAACCTAGTTAAAATTGTGTCCAGTTTTCTGCTGTGCAGAAAGGGCCAGAGATCTATTGTAGACTTAATTGTATGAAGCGTATTACAAATCTGTGCATTTGTATAATAAGTTTCATACACTCTTATTTGAATTGATGGATATGTATTTCTATAATTGTTTTTCGAAAACTATAAAATGATTTAGCTATCTCATAAGAATGATTTGAAAGGCGAATGTGGATTTTGATTGCCTCATTTTATCTATAAATGCCATTTTTAAGCATCTATGAACCATATGAATAGAGAAAAACTTATAGTAGTGGGCCAGTTTTTTGTACTTTGCAATGATATCACAGCAGAGAAGTATCTGCATAAAAGGGAGCCTAGAACAACTATTAAAACAGTGACCCTTTCCCAGTTTTTTAAACTGCAATATTCATATCTTCCCTCCCACCTTCAAAAAATGCCATGCTGAAGTGAAAGTTAAGTTAAGTTTAAATAATTAAATGTAAAATATTCTTGGGCAAAAAGTAGCTGATCAATATTATCTTAATTATTCAAATAGTTTAATTAAATCATTTAAGAAATAAGTAATATAGCAGTATTTAAGGCAATTATTAGCAAAAATACAGTTAAAATGTGAATGTAAGGACTGACAAACCGAAATATATGTCATATATAATTATTTCATCGTCCCTTTAAATATTTTCCCCCCAGCCCACGTATGTCAACACTAGGCCAAACTTATTCCGGGCCTGGCGAGATCAACTGAATGCCCAGCGATTTCATATTGTTTTAACAAATCAAGATATTTACAGAATTAACTTTTCAAATTCCTTATTTAATTTCTTTCCGTATTTTTTAACTTTTATATTAAACAATGCCTGAACAAAGTATCAAAATTTCATTTAAAACTTTCAAAACGGTTTTAAAATTAAAAAAAAAAAACTTTTTTATGATGAAGACTTTTATATGGAACAACCGTCTATATTTAATGTTCATTATACTATTATATCTATTAGCATTAAAAGTGGAAAGGTGTTTGTTGTATGATTGCCCACTGGCGCATTAGAAACCCAATTGCGGGAATTAAATTTTCCAAACTTGACATTAATAATAATATACGAGAGAGGATAGAAACGCCAAAATAAAAATATATGTCTAAGTTTCTTTCTTGGTGGTTGTGATATACATTTATGAGGAAATAAATTCATTGTAATCTCAAAAATTGTCAAAATTATCCGATTAATAGCCTGTTATTCTATTGACGCATCTTACATTATTTTTCATATTTTTTTTATAATTTCTATAATAGGCACTTTTATTATTAATGAAACTTATTCTCGATTGTCTTGATTCACGTTAGATTATAGCAATTCTGAACAATCTATTGGGCATTTCAAACTAGAAATCGGTTTATAGTTGATTTATAAGAAAATTTGGTAAATAGAAATATCAGCTTTTGTGTTTATTTCGCATAAGTCCTATTCCAAGTTCGAGTCTAGATTCTCTTATATTATGAGATATTTGTCTATGTTTATTAATAAAAAAGGGAACAACTGATCCTATTTTAAAGATGTCTACAGACGAAATTGCTGATATGTTAGTTTGGGTAGGACATAATAAAAGAACGAGAATTTCTTCGAGCGAGGAAAAAAAAAAAAAAAAAAAAAAAAAAAAAAATTAATGCAAACCTTCGCTGTTAGATCTTACAAGGGTTGAAAATTCAGTTCGGGATGAGATTTCATTTTTGATTGGTAAAAGAGTCGCATATTAATTAAAACTGTCTGTAATTTTGTTGAAATAATTTTTCAAAAATAAAACGCATTTACATCTTAATTTTTTTTAAAATTATAATTGCGTTATTTTGAGAAAATGCATTCATTTTCCATATCATATTAAATCAATCCAGTATCATATTAAATGAAATTATCTTTAAATTGTTAATTTAATTTAAATAATTCTGTATATTTAAAAAAATTGTATTCATATTTATAATTCTTCTAAAAGTTAAATTGTAATCCACGAATTAGGATAGTAAATATTTATTTTTGCTTAAAAAATGAAAAACATATTAATTAAAACTGTTTGTAAATTGTTAAATTGATTTGAAATAAATTAGAATAAAAAAACAAATAAGAAAAAGCAAAAAAGATGCTAGCCCAGGATCGAACTCGGGTGTCCTGTTTGCTACGCCAGTGTCTTAACTACTTAACTACTTAACGGCGGCACTTTATTAGTATATAAGCTATGCAAAAAGTTTGTGCACCAATTGACTGGCTATTGCGCTTTAATATTTTCGTGAGTGAACATTCTAAAAGCATACTCACGAAAATATTAAAGCGCAATAGCTAGTCAATTGGCGCACAAACTTTTTTGATTTTATACTAAATCTCATCCCGAACTGGATTTTCAATCTCGTGCCCTCCCCTTGTCAGTTTTTAATGAATTATACAATGAACAAACATTTACGAAAGTTTACAAATTTTATTACAACAAAACATGTTGAATGTGATAGCATCATTTTCAGCCACCATCTTAAATCATAAGACGGCATGTTTCCCAATTGACTGGAGTGTGTTCTGAGAAATTGGTAAAACCCAAAACCATTGTCGAAATGCCTTTTTTATCCAATGTTGAAGTCTTGGGGAAGTTTCGGGAATGCAATCCATCCAAAATATTCTCGTGAAACAAAATATTCTGATAAAATTTAACTTCAAACTGGCTTTTATTAAATGATTCATTTTACTTAGATATTTTTATGCCGTATTACAAATGTTACATTAAAAATATATTCATAAAATAAAGAATTCATCAAGGAGGCATGGTAGCATATGAATTTATTTTTTATTCTTAAAGTATAATTAATTTCGAATGTTTTTAAATAATTATTAAATGTCTCTTTCAAAAGTCTCTATTTTCAAATTATAATGTCAGCTTTCCGTTCACTATTTTCATCGTTTTGAACAATAATGAAAATCTCCTTCGGACAGCTGTATCAGTCTCCATCCTTTCATAGTCTCTGGTGTCTCGCATGTTCCAGTTACTCGAACACTTCTGCTTTTCGTTGTATACCATTTAACTTTGCAGTCGCATACGATTGGGTTATCTGCAAGAGATTTAAATTGTGTATTAGTCTTGATATAACAATAAGATTCGAATTTTAAAAACGCCAAAAGATTAGAATCCAGGTGTCCCATGCAGAAAAGCAATTCAGAGGAAGGGCACCGATCAGGAGAATGTAAAATCTTTGTGTAATGCGTTTCAAATTGTATGGAAATGCATGGGAAAGCAAAACGGGTCATAAAATTTGCAGTATTTGTGGCACTTGCTAAAACGTATTGCAAATCCATACTGTTGGGTTGGTGCATAATTATCAGGTGTTTCTTTGATGTGATATATTTTAATAATAATTTACAATATTTTATAAATTTATTAATGAAAATATTCTTCTACTTTCAGATTATAAAATGCGTGCCGATGCTCACACTCATATTCGTCATATTATGCCATACCGCTTTGAGAAGGGATGAAAAGCAGCGCAGTCATTTCCCGATATCAGAAAGCCTCTCGGTGAGGGCACAATCAGCGAAAGTCGATGCAGAAAATGGTTTGCCCATTTCAAATCTGGCGACACTAGCTTGGAAGATAAGCCCGAAAGAGATCGATCCTCGAATTTCAATGACCAGGTACTTTTAGGCAACCGTGGAAGGGGACGAAAGCTTGACAACTCAAATGCTGGCCGACAACTTCAATGTTAGCCCTTCAACCATCGCTCGTCGTCTCAAAAAGTTTGGAAAGGTTTGGGAAGTGGCTGGATGGGTTCCCCACGAACTCAGCGACAACAATAAAGCCGAACGTGTCCGCATTTTTACCGATTGAATTCAACGAAACAAGCGGGGTCTGTTTCTGAAGAACTGTCACTGGCGATGAATCATGGCTTCTCTTCAAAAATCTCAAAAGAAAAAAGGTCTGCGTTTCATCAGGAATTTCACCAAAAGGAATAACGAAGAACGTGCACTGTAAGAAGGCAATGAGCTATGTTTGGTGAAACAGAAGTGGAATCCTCCGCTGGGAAATCGTCTTTAAAGGGATTTTTTATTGGTGGAACGGCGACGGTGAGCCTCAACAATGACGGAGTTCAGATAAAAAAGACAAGCGGTAGAGTTGAGCCAAATAGACATCGTTCAACATCAACAGCGATGTCTATCAGGCTCATCTCGACCGCTTTCACGCTGCAATCGACCTATAATATAAAAACGCCTGATAATTGTGCACCAACCCAATATTTGTCATTATCTATGAATATACAACTCGAATGAATACGATTTAACCAAAGCTAATTTAGATATGGCCACACAAAGGGTTCTTCGGCTATTTCCTTTATCATTCATTTTCAGGGCTTTTCAGGCTCATTCATTACTCGAATTCGTTGCTAGTTTCAAAACCACTGCTTCATCTCTCTATAAAAAATTGGTATTGTGTTCCCCTGCATTAAATGGCGATACTTCAAATCTATTGACCCGGTTTTATTGACATTTGAATATTGATTAGAAAATGAAACTTTGAATTTTGTGCCAGTTTCAACATAAGAGTTTGATCTCCGATACTGGGTCTCTATTTCAACTGTGAGTTTCATGATAATTTCCAACATGTATATTTACATACAGGGTAATTCGAAGTTAAAACTGGCTATGATTTCCTCACAATGAAAGCTAGGAAGAAAAGAATGGGTGCAAAACTGAAAGTTCTGTTCAAAACCGTAATAATTGCTGTACCACCATAAACAACATGCATGTGGTAGTCCATTATATATCAGACACCGTGAAGCACATCCGAAGTCATTTGCATTCCCTACTAACTACCTTTGGCAGCCAATTTATTTGTTGAGAACTTTGGTGGTCGACTGCGTTTATTTTCAATCTCTTATATATAAATTTTCATGATTAAAAAAAAGTTTTTTTTCCTAAGCAACAAATTACCTCTGACATTAATACCATGTTATTATAACAGTCTTACACTTCTCTGTTAATTGTTCATATGGTCTCTCCTAACGGAGTCAAGTTCCTTAACATCATAGTAGCTATTAAAAACATAACTGAATGGTTCATCTATTTTCTAATTTTCGTGTTACTGTAAATTCTCTACGTATTCCTCGTGAAAACTACGCGGAGAATTAAATAGCAGTTTCCTTAGGAAACTGCTATTTAAACCATGCGAATAAATATTACCGAATCTATTGCTTAAATTTGTGAAAAAAAAAAAAAAAGAAAAACTGCTAAAATTTGTTAAAACTTTGCTAGATTTGATAATCTCAGGTTGTCGGTGCTCTCTCTCACTCTCACACACATATGTTTTTTATAAGTAAGATTAACCTTTCATACTTTCTTTCGTCACTATTGATTTATAAAACACACATACAAAATTTAAAATAAATAGGATGATTATTTTAAGTACAGATTGAATAGTTCTATATGTGGTCATATAGATCTTCTAAAATGACTTCATGTCACCTCATTTCCTGGGTGACCTCATTTCACCTCATTTCATCAACACTTACAGATATAAATTATGAGAACAACTCCCTATAATTTACCTGAAAAATTCTATACATGGTACTGAAATAGATTACCGTTTTCATGGAGTCTATATGATCGGAACTCTCACGGCGATAATTTGGTACGTAAAGAGAACGCAAAACTTTATTCTTTATTATGTTCCGTTTTTTTTTTTTTTTTTTTTTTTTTTGTAATTGTAGCAATATTTTGAATCACTTTATACATTTGAGCTAATAAGACATAAAGTTGAACCTAATGTTTTCTACTAACATTTTATTATTATAGAGTTGCTATTACCTAGCAACAGAGTTTATGATTCTTTTTATTATGAAGATTTTACAGGACTTTTCCTCCAAACTAAGACAATTTTTTCAATTTTTTTATTGCTTCCCCCACTCCTTTTTTTTAAAAAAAAATAAACATAGCAGAAGAATTTCGAAGTTTTTTTAAATTTTCCCGAAAAATAACTGACATCTGAATTTCCAGAAATTCTAATAAGTTTGAATTCACATCAGAATGCGTAGTCTTTTGATGATGATGATGACGTGTCCGCGTTACAAAAGAAAGTGTGGGGGGGGGGGGTGCAGTAGCTTCTGAGAATAAAGGCCCCGAGCACTCGAGGTCAGAAGTCTGACTCCTAGCTGATATGAACATGACACTCACACACTCGCTCGCACAACCGCTTGTTACAGCGCGGCTTTTTCACGCATTTCATTGAAAGAACACAGGGGGAGAGCAACCATGCCCGAACCGGGGACGCCCAGATCCCGAGGAAGAGGCGCTACCCCAAAGCACACCGGCTAAGTAGCCTTATACTGAATTTGTTTGAAGTGCAGGCTTGGATTTTCAAATACTGTCGATTTTGCCATTGAATCGCCTTGTAATCAGTCCTATGATGCGTGATATTTACAGTTCAGCGTTTCAAATTTTGATTGTTTATTGGAAAATACACATATAAAATAAAAAAAAATATCAAAAATTTTTGAAGAATTTGCTTAAAAAACAACATGATAAGGTGATTAGGCAAATCACTCAAATTTTCTACATACCGTCTAAGTACACAGCTTGCAGGTGGTCAAACACTCCCTCCCAAACAGGTGATGAGAACGTTTTTATTTTATTGTCCTTTAAGTATACATCTGTAAGATGCGGCATGTTGGAAAAGATGTCATCAGGTAGATTATCGATTTTGTTTTTGCTGTGGAAAGAGTAAATGATGAAAATTTAAAATTTGCATTTGTGTTCTAAGAATTTTGATGCATCTAAAAATTTTACAAAATCGTTATTAAATTGTTACACAAGAAACATTTCTGAAAAATTATTATATATTGCAAGAGAAGAATTTGCTGTACACATTGAAGTGCTGAGTGAATGGAAAATTAATTCCCTAAAAAGGCACATTTTTGCAAAATGACTTTTTTTTCTCTGATTATTTCCTGGCATCCATTCATTAGGATACTGGCCTGTTCATTAAATTCCGCATTTTTGACAATGTATCCTGAATTTCACTGTATAGGCTAGAGTATATGGTTATTTTTTGACAAATGAACAAAAATAGCCAAGGGATATTACATATCCAATGATCCCAATATGAGAAATTTTGCTTTCTCCGAGAAGCGGAAGAAATTAAACTCCTTTGAGTTGAAGTGATACCCTCAGTTTATACTGCAGACATGACTTTTGATTATCTAACTCAAAATAGTACTAATAATAATAGAGTTGTAGATTACAAAAAATGATAGATAGTGTTTATAATTATGTAAATTTGTCATAATGTCAAATTCATATATAAAATAATTTTATTAAATTGTTAAATGCATATTATGATAACAATTGATAATAAGTTATAATCGTTTTCTTTTTGAAATCCATCAATAATGTTACTGAAATAAATTGGAAATAAAGTTATAAAATAATTTGAATGGATTTATTTTCCGAGGGCGATAGTATTGTTTGCATAGTACAGTACGTTTGATAAGCATTCAGTCTATCTTTCCATGAGCCGTAGTAAAAAAATAAATAACATCCAAATAATTTCTTTGCCTGGAGACAGAATACTTTAATCCTTGAAAAAGTATTAGGCATGCATTTTGATCAGCGACATTTATTAATAAACATGCGAAGCATCCATATGAGCGATAATGGTTTTGGGTTTTACCAATTTAGTATTACTTTACTGTTATAATTTTGAAAAATTTTCCATTTAGTATTATCGAGTTATTCAGTGTATAAATTAATTCCCAATCATGGAACGCTCCAAATTGTTTTCGACGTTCATTGCTTTTTTTGTTTGATTTGAAGAAATCTGCTGCCGAAGCCCATAAGACACTTTTAGAAACTTACGGTGATGTTGCTCCCTCATATCCCAATTGACGGTTCTGGTTCAAAGATTTCAGTGTTGTGATTTCGATGTCAATGACAAAAAGGACCAAAGAATAAATGGCAAGAGGCATGGAGGACAAAAAAATTCGAAGACAATTAATTGCAAGATTTACTGGAAGAAAATTTGAAAAAGCTGTAGAAAATGATGGAAAGTATTTTGATTGATATATACTGTATCAATTTTTCTCAATAAATGCCTTTTTAAAGCGAAAAAATGATCAAAATACATGCAAGCGCCTAATAAAAGATGCTGATATAGTCTTATAGGGAAATGAAATTTTTTTATCGGTCATCATATATAATTTATGGCAGTGTTTGAAATATTAGATTTATTGCTTAAGAATTATATAAATCATTTACATCTTATTGATCTTCAAACTGCATTCTAAAATAAAGTTGGATTAATCAGTTCTATTCATTTATCATTTGTGATGCTTAACAGAAGATTACCATAAAATTATTTAGCATTGTACTACGAATTTTTATTTTGAAAATACCATTAGTATGCTTAATATAAAATAAAGGACTTTATCGATTATTTTTGAAAAAATAAGTAAAAGATTCAAGTTTTCTTTTATAATTTTAGTATTATAACTTGATTCCTCTCTGTCCAAAGGATGGCTTTTTCCTCTGTTGCTTTTGTATACCATGCATTCTTTTGTTTACAATATACAGAATGGTTATAGTTAAACTTCCCCTATAAATAGCATCCTACAACGCATAACGACCACAACCGAACCATTTGTAAATGACCAAAACTGAATACAGAAACAATATTAACATTTATTGTCTAGTTTCTAATCACCTTGTCATTGAACCCCATTAAGTAAAGGCAAAGAAAGAATAACAATACGCTGTTTGAGGGAAAAAAAAAAAACAGTTCCGTTTTAAGAAATAAGAACAGATTAGGACGAAATTGCACAAGAGGAGCAGTTGTTAATCATGTCCAGGATGATGTAGGGAAAGGTGCTCCATGTGGCCACCCTCATTCACCTGCAAAATTTCAAGTCGTTGGACAGTTTGTTCAACAGCAGATCGTAACTGATCAGTTGTTATGCTTCGCACATGAAGCGTTGTGGAGTTTGCAGCTTTTCCCGTTTTTTAATTTTATTACTCATAATACTTGTTCTGGATTGTTAATATTGTTTCTGTATTCCACTTTAGTCGTTTATTGTGTTAAATTTAATATTTTTCTGGGAAAGGCGCCATCTGGTAAACATTTTGGAACAAATTTTTTTTTCCGAAATTCCGTGAGCACATCTTTTATATAGTCTATATACCAAATTTCATTGCAATTCGTTCATTCGTTTACGTTGTAGGATGCTGTTTATTGGGGACGTTTAATTATAACCATCTTGCATTTTTCTCTTTCCCTGCCGCATACAATGTCATAACTATAAGGTGGGAAAACTGGTGAAATGTCGGGAGCCTTAACCCGAGATATAATTACGTAGACACTGCCAACGTAGTACCTTTCACGACTGAAAAATAAATTAAGGCTTTAACAAAACAATGTTGTGTCCAATACCATAACATTAAATTCCATCCCTCTTCTGGCAGGTCTTCACTCAGTTATGTGACCAAAAATGTAAATGCATTAAGAAATTTTCTCTATATCCGTCTATCAAATTCTTTACAATAAAATGAAGTTTACGTGGAGTCTTACGAAAGGGAGACGAGAGAATTTTATAACCGCCTATCTCAAGCATTATCTCCGAGTGATCAAGTTACGCCACGTTTGCGAAAAGAGTGTGCAATTGAATTATTTCCATCGATTTATATCTAAAAGGCGCTACCCTATTTTATTTTATAGTTAAGTTGTTGTCAATCCATGTAGCATCACAGTCCCATGATGAAAATAACTAAACCCGTTCTCATACATCTAACTGCATGCTGCTGCAATGCGACGTCTTTTCCTTCCTCCACCCTCCACTATAGATCTCAGAATTTCGAACCAAGAATGATCTTCATTGATTGATCAATTGCTTGAAAATATAAAATTGAGGTCTTCTCATGCATTTATAATTTTGTATTTGTATCTTTTAATATCTTCTGTTTGTCGTTGAACTAAGCATATAACGATATTCGAATGTTTTAAATTTCTCTATAAATAAAAAGAAATTATTAATACAGAATTTAATTCATATAAAATTTATTTTTAAAGTGCTTTTGTACTGTTTACACATATTTAAGACGATTTATTTCGTATTAAGGGGTAAGTAGATTTTGAAATTAGCAAAAAGAGCAATTTTATTTTTATCGTTTCATCACCAAAATGTATGTTTATATTAAACTAAAATATTGTTATAAAATGTTCAATAAAGTAAATACTTGAAGGGAGGAAAGGGAGGAAAGGGAATAAAGGGAAGTGAGTAAAAAAAATACATCTTCATGACTTTTCTCAAAATGACGTTGTAATTAGATTTAAATATCTTTAAAATGTTTTAGGTGTCTTAATTTTTGAAGAAATTAAATGAAATTGACAATAACAATTTCGGTCAAAGAGTAAAAAAAAGTATGATATGCATTTTATGTTTCGATTTTTTTTAGCTATCTAAAAGTAAATTTTAGTTAAAAAAATATAAAATTCCTATGAAATTTCAGTAAGTACGCATAAAAATATTTCTTAAAAGTTAACATTAAATTAGAATTATAAAATCATATGTAGTTTTGTTCCAAATAAATTTACATTTGATAGTAAGAAAACAATAATAGAAAAAATTGAAAATTGAATAACCTGAAATATTTTAAATTTCTAAAAAATTATATATCTTTTTAATTTAAAAAAAATAATATATTTCGTTTTAAATTGTTTTTTAAGAAATTTGACGTACTATTTATATTTTAAAAAATATGCATAAAAAATTTCATAATACTGACTGAATAATTCCAAAAAGTGTCTAATAGAGTCTACTGTCCCCTTAAAATATTTATTTGTCAGAAATATATTTTTTTTAATTTTGAAGCAAGTTTTTTTTATTCATACAATATTGAAATGATAAGAAAGAAGATAATCAATTTTTAAATGAATAAAACATTGAAAAAATGAAATGGGCCTCTGAAATCAAAACGTAAGACTGTCTTTAATGGCTCAACTCTTAATTATTTCACTCATAGACGCAGCACTTATTTAACTTTAGAAAAATGCACACCTCCCTTCATTTAGAAAAGAAATATTTATTATTATTTTTTTTAATTTCAAGGAATAGTATATCATTCCATAAGAAATTTTTTCAAAATACTATAAATGAATATTTTTATGATTAAAATAATAGCTAATATGATAAAAACAAATTTGAATTCAAAAATTAAAGGTTGATTTTCTGTAAAAGAACGAAATTATAGAACTGTGACTAACAGAAAAGTAAAATTGTAAAAATTGAAGTTTATACCACTAACCTTATTGAAAACAAATAGATTATTAATGATAATATTCATAAATATTGATATGTTTCAAGCTAAGAATAAATAGTAAATGGGATTAAAAAAAGGATAATTTGATTAAAATCAATAAATTTGCTTCCGACAGGTCTGTAAAAAAAAAAAAAAAAAAAAAAAAAAGGGAACCATGAACCTCATTATTAACAAAGTCTCAAATATTGGACGATTATTATTATTTTTGGGACAGTACAATTAGAAGCGCGCTGTCTTTGAAAAAATAGTTTTTGATTAACTGGATATATTATACGATGCTTGAACTTCTCAAATAGGCAAATGCTCTAAACGAGGAAACATACGTATGCACTCATATATGCTCTTTTCCGCAGTTTTCTTCCTACATTAGTTGAGCTGAGACAGTAGTAATTAGTAATATCTGTAACTGACAGAATAAGGGAATGATTCAATGAATAAATTTAAAGAAAGGAGACATCATCAAGTAGAATGCATTGATGTGATAAAACCAAGAATCAAATTCCTATAAAACTTCTTAACGAAATTTTTTTGTTTAAATTTACACTTACCTGAAATCAATCAAATACAATGCTGTGTTTTGTGGAAACATAGAGCGCTTAATAGATTTAATCAAATTATATGCACATGACAGAGACCTTAGTGAAGTTAATTTTGCAAACGCTTGGTCATGAAGGGTCGTGATTTTCGCTTTGTCCATCGTAAGCTGTGCAACTGAAGGCTTCACATTTTCAACGAAAGGATTTCCTATTCTTTTCAGTATCACTTCTTGTATTTGAACGATCGTTGGAGACAGATTCTTGAACAATCTCCAATCCAGACCTCTTAGGAACGTGGTATTCCTCAAAATGATGTTTTCTATGACATTTGTCTCGTCAGGAGGCGAAGTAAATAAAGAAGTGAACCTAGAATGGTAGATCGCCACGGTAGCGACGTTCTTAGAATTGATGAGAGGTGTTGATACGTAAAGTAGACTTGAATGGTCGAATATTAGGGCATTTAGGGGCCAGTCCAAGGATTTGGAGAATACACCTTCAATAGTGTCCTGGTCCAGAATTTTGCTGCATTTGTATGTGATAGGTTTATAACCAGATATGCAGTCACATGGCTCAATTAGAGCTGGTGGTGGACACAAATCCACTGAAAATACCGATGCAAACAATGACAAGAATACCACTAGAGGGAAACTGGCCCTCATGATTCTCACATACAAATGAAGGTGACTCTTCTTTTCCTCTGATACAGAAGGGACTGATGTGTTATTGAAAAGTAAGTGGCTTGATATTTACTTATCTGATATTTTCAGATAGCATTCATATTTTATTATTCTTGCTGACTTGCGTCGGCAGCAGTAGATTTCGATTAGTCACATGGATTTTCTCATTTGGTCTGCAGAATCTGCAGTGAAGGTCATCCCTGAAAGACGGCATGTTTGATATCTGATAATCACCTATGGAGTTCGGTTTCATGATTTGAAACTCTTCATTATTCAATTTAGACTGATGAGGTAAACTCACAGATTTTTTTTAAAAACTGAAGCTTTTTCCTTGAACAAATACTTACATTTCGCTGAATTCATTCGTTACTCGTGATTCTCTTGATTTATTCGTATCGTTTATTCTCTTGATTTATTCTCGTGATTTATCTCTTCACAGTATTTTCTTAAAGCCTTCTGAAAATAAATGTAATTATGAAAATCGAATATAACTGAACATAATTTAGATTCAGGGATTTTACATAGACTCAACAAAGATTAGCATTTTCCGGAATGAACGTTCCTCGAATGCACATTATTAATATTTAATATTTCGTTTTTAACATATATTTTGATTTTGTTTTACTTACCGCAAATAAATATTCAATTCAAATAGTTGCTGATATTTTTCTGTCGTTGCAATTGGTAATTGATATATATATATATATATATATATATATATATATATATATATATATATATATATATATATATATATATATATATATATATGAAAAAGGAGCTTCGCTTTCTGAAGGTCAAGGGTTTTGATAGTGATTGAGGAGAGAAAAGCTGTAGTTAGTACAGGAAACTGCAGGAATTCTTCTGAGGTACATGCAGTACATGATCGTTATTGCTAGGGCTGAGTCATATTTATAAAATATCACGCATGCTCATAGCGTCTCCGAGTCTGGATATCGAACTAGACCGTATTGACTAAATATTTTATTCGCAACAGACTGATATAACATCGAACAAATGAAAACGAATGAGGTCGAGGAAATGATTAATCGAGTCCAAAAACTGATATCGAATACCCGATATTCTTAGTGTATATATTTTTGCGTTTCTGATATAAATTGAATAAAGCATCACCCAATTTTATTTTCAAATGATTAGGAAGCTCATTTGAAGCGTACTTCTACTGAACTACTGAAATGCTTAACCTTTAAGATTCCAGGAGGAGAGTGATGTTTAGCCTTCACAATTGTGTCCTAGATTTCTAAAATAATCTTTAATAAAATAATCTTTTTGCTCAAGAAGCAAGAATAATTCCTTTTTTAAATGTAACTTATCAGCGCACTAATCATTTAGGAATGAAATATATATATCTATGTAAATTATTCTTTGAAGAAACAGACGTTGAGTTCTATAATAATTTTTTTCATGATTTTAAGAAAATAGTCCAATTTTTATAATTTATCAAAAGATGCGACAAACGCCATGCAACAGGCCGATAGTAGAAAGTAGAGTATGTGAGGAAATGTTTTGAACTTATATACGTGGTTTCAAAGGGGAAAAAAATGTGCTGATACAGCGTTAGGTTCATCATATGTGAAAATAATCTTTGTAAAAAAAAAAAAAAAAAAAAAAAAAATTCTGCACAACTCAGAAGAAACCGGATTTCGAATGTTAAGGAAATAATTATTTTTAGATCGTAAACAAATTGAAATCATTACATATATTATTTAAATAGATGAAATTTTAGAATTCATTATCATTCACAAACAAGGATCAAAGGTTATATTTGGATATAAATCGTCGATGAAGGATGAAAATATGAATACCAAGCATTGCTCTGTTTTATTTTTAGATTAAAATTGAAAAAAAATGACCGATAAGGAAGAAAATTATCGCAAAATCTATTTATTTTAAATCTATTTTTTATACTTGTTTCAGTTTGAAAAATGGTTAATTTATTCGAAAGACGGTAGAAGAAATTGGAAGTAAGTTTTTCTACCAATATTCGAGCAAGAAATCTATTCTTTGTCTCCCTTTTTTTCAATAAAATTCTCGTGATATGAAAAGATTCCAATATTTCTGATTGATACCATTCAGATTTCTTATTTTATATTGACTGTACTTCATAGCTTACTGCCAAGTAGAAGGCAGGGCTCAGGTGTTGAGAAAAATTACTAAATCGCGGTAGAGTATCTTTGCGAATAAATATTGAAAATTAATAAAAATCTAAAAATTGCTTTAACCATACCTTTATTAGTGTGCTAATAAGAAGAAAATAATACTATTTTAAAAATGGAGACATCAAAATAAAATCGCTACGTTATAAAACGTTAGAAAAAATATCTTTTAAAATTTAAAAAAAAAAAACATATCATAAATGTGATTAAAAGTAGAATTATAATAACTTTAGAGTACCTTATAGATGAATGATCATATAGTTGAATTTGCATATTTATTTTAATTTTGGATTGAATTTTTAAAAATATTTATACATTTTAACGTGATTTTAATTTTAATATATGCATTGATGTAAATAAAATGTTGTTACCTTATGGAAAAATCAAAATTCTTTACAGATGTCCAAGAAAAAAAATGGAAAGAAATACATTTACGAGAATATATTACTTTCGCATACTTAGAAAAGAAATTGCGCAATGACTTTAAACCTTTAGATGTTTTACAATAAAGAACAATGACGTTTTTCAATTCGTTTTTTATCTGTCCCATGTTTTAAAAGACAGAAACTTGTTACATATTTTTCAGTTTTTAAGTTATGGCAACATCAAGTGAAGTTCTGAAATTTTGGACAACTGTATGCTTTTTATGATTAAACAATATTTTCGCATGTAAAAAAGCTAGAGCGGATAATTAATTAATTAATTCGAATTACTTATGAGTAGTGTCGTATGGTAGTCAATTGAAAAGAATTGGCATTTAATTATATTTATAATACTGAACCCTTAAATATATGTAAAACTAAACAGGAAAAAGTAATGCAAATAAAAAATATTTCATCACATTTTCATCGGTGTTTTAAAGAAAAGAAAAAAAAAAATTATGGACGTTCACAGTGAAAAGCATAATGAAATTCTTTGTAACTAATATGAAAGAACATAAAATAATAACAAAAGTTAAAATCTAATATATTATTCCAATTTGTTTAAAACATTTCTTTTTGAATATAAAATTTAATGTTATATATTTCAATAAAAATACAAATATGTATTTATTTTAAGTGATTCTACTAACGCGAATGAGATTTATTTAGCCATTCCTTCAATACCTAGCAGTATGGATGCAAATAAAATAAAAATGTGTATCTGAAAAAAAAAATACTTCAAAAATATCCGGAAACATTTTGTCAGCAGAACAATTAATGTTTTTATGGCTATGTTTTGATTAAAAAATTTTAAATAAAGATTCCATTTATAGGAAGGAGATATTCTCTATCAAGGTACATTAATAAAAGTTTGGTTAAAACTTTTTGAAATGTGTAACCATTTTATCTCCTCATCAGAAGAGGGGTGTCGTCATTTTCGAACCTTCACAAAGGGGTCATTTTTGTTTGTAACAATATAATCTACATGAAAGTCATGATACTGTGTTATAAGATGATAAATTTATTACATGTTTTTAAATAATAACACAAAGAGAGTGAAGCTGTAAATATTTGATAACATGACAGATGAGCCGTCCTTCCTCTATACATTGCAATAAACCGGCTGGTATAACATCTGTACAGACCTTCTAAAAAGGATAACAGGAGTTTTCCTCTCAAAACGTGAAGAATTTAGAAATAGAACTTTTTTTGATTAACATTCTTTCAACTAAATCCAAGCAAAATTAAATCGTCAACAGAAAGAATTGTTCAAGCTAAAAATTCAATTTTGAAGGAATATTTTTCCAAATATAACCGAAAGATTAAAAGGCATTGACTGATAAAATAGTGAGTTTCGCCTGCACATGGAAAACATTTTAATTTATCCTAACTCAAAATTTAAAACAAAATTCGAAACATATCAATATTATTTTTGTACAACTCTATTCCCATGTTTCAATTATTTCAATATAATTGTTCAACAACCTGCTGAGTGCGGAGAGATTTGAAAGAAATTCAAATATGAAAAAAGAAAGAAGGGGGGGGGGAAGGAAGAAAGTTTTTTATTCTTTTTAAAAAGTAGCGTTTCCTAAAGAAGGCGAGTGCAACTGCGAGCAAATTTAATGTGATTCAAAGCGAACGAAAATGGATGATCTTGAAAGAAAAATTTTCTGGAAAATTCGATCATCGTCTTAGTTCAAAAGTTTGTGCTCAAATGAGATCAGAGAGACGCATGAAAAGATTGAATGCATACGCAAGATTCTGCAGGTGTTAAAAGGATTTAAGACGCTTCTAAGTGGAAAGTTCTTGGCAAATCTCATTGTAGAAAGTAGAGATCTAATGTACTTCAAAGGCCGATTTTCAGAAAATGTTAGATTTAATGTTGTCATAACAAAGAATTGCTGTATTGAAATTTTTAGTTCTTAAAAAAAGTTTGCCATCTCTAAATAAATTGATTGTTTGTTTTGTTGATTGATGATTGTTACATATAATCACTTGAAGTGAAATGAGCAATCTTAAAATTAGATTTGGTTCTCCTTTATATTTTTGTTAACTTCTTCGCATACAATTATGAATCTAACTCGTGCATCGAATAATTGAATTTTTAATTAAAAACCTACAATTAAATGGGAGTATTGAATAATTTATAATACAAAAATGATTTAGGAACACTTCGACTAGTTAATTAATTAGATGCGGGAAAATAAACATATGTTTACAATGGAGTTTTTATTTTAATTTCTCTTTGATGGCTTATATTGCTCTACAAATTCATTAATTACATAATCATAATTAATATTTTTAACGATTTTATAAGTAATAATCGAAGGATTAGATGATAGTCTTTATCAAATAGTTAATCCTAAATAAAATTTTATAAATTTCAGTTTGTCAATTGCAACTTGTTGTATTGCAGAGTTTGACGTTTGGGTAACAATTTATTAAACAAAAACCATGTAAAACCTATATAATATTAAAAAATAGAATTATAGAACTTCAAAGTTTGAATTTCTCCTGCATATTTGTAAATTTTAAATTTCTGCTATATTTAATAGCGAGACCTGCTGGCGATTTAATAAAAAAAAAATCAGCAACACTCGTGTATTTTAAAGACTATAGACAAAGTAAATGCCACTATAGGTATTTTTCATTTTTTAATAATGCCCTTCAATTTGAGGTATCAGAAAGCCAAGAGAACTTCAAATTTGTATTTGTAGTGTTAGAATATCAAATTACTTCCTTCATCTAGTTTTCATTTAGACCCGTTAGCTGAAATTTTCTCTTTCATTTATAAACAAATGCCTTTTCTATAGCTACATCTTCAGGCAAATTTTTTACTTCTGGAAATTTTGTTCAAAAGCTATATATCTTCATAATGAGCGAAACCTATATTCTTCATAATGAATTTACTGCATAATCCCGAGATTAATTTAGTTCCTCAATCTATAGACAGATCTTTCTATTGTAATGATGTAAATATTATCAGATAGAATTTGTAGAATTTTATCCCATACAAAAATATTAATAATTCAATAATAATTTAGGAAAATTGAACTTTTTGAATTGGATATCGCTTCTCTATTTGAGCAATCATTTGCAATATTTTCATTACTTTGCGTTATTATGAAAACACAGCCTTTATTGTACTGGTATTTGTTGATGAGAAAACATTTTTCTATAGTTTTAGACACATCATGAAAATGCCTCAACGTGCTGTTCAGAAAGAGGAATAATTGAATAATTTTTTTACGATACCAAGAAAAGTAATCATTTCTATAGGTGTAAATGATTCAATGAAAATACCAACTAAATTTAAAATATAAACTGATAATATATTATTTTCCATTATCATAACTTTATAAGAAATGTTATTATTTTTGCTATGTTTTGTTTTTATATATCACTATTTATAATAAATATTATGAAATCTTGAAATCAATATTGTCTCAAATGCATTACCAAGTGTTGCGACTGATGTAGAATCCAAAAAATAATTGATTAATACATTAACTGAGTTACTTCTGAAAATATTAAAATAATGTGTTGCTATTGAGAATATAATAAGTAATAATAATAAGTACGCAAAATTTCAAATCTCTAGCACAAAGGAAAATAAGCGTGTAAGATTGATTATATAATTCCATCTTTAAAAAGCATGAAACAAGTATAAGTAACTAAAATCTTTTCTGGACAGTCATGAAAATTTTTTTTAATACTAAATCATTCCTATTTAGCTGTGTATTTACGAATTATAAAATAACATCAACTTAATGAAAAAATTCTGTTTCGGATCGGTACACAGATATTATAAAATTTTAGATCGAAATTTGGCTGATTACGAAACGTTGATTTGTGTGATCGATGACACAAGTATTCAACGAGTGATCATAAAATGGATAAAATTTCACAACCAGAATTGAAAATCTGTCTCAAGTTTGGAACACAATTAGCCATAGCCTGCCTATAGACTGTTTGCTTATTTTTGTCCATGGGAATGAAAGAACTTAATAACGCAACAGTTTGCACAAATGGAATTCAATATGCCATTTCCACATAAAAAGTTTGGAACACGAGTCAGGTTAAGATATGATATTTAAATTTACTTTCTTTACTATAATACAAAAGGTAAAGTAAAAAGTGTCGTACTGCGCAAGAATATCAAAAGAAGAAACGCTTTGGTTTAAAACCGCAGAGGCTGGGCCGGGATAGCCTGGTTGGTAGGGCGTTGGATTCGCATCCCTTGGATGGTCAGTTCTAACCCCGCCGTCCGCAGACCCCGAGTGTGTGTGATGGCTGGTGCACGTATAAATCTGTAGTGACCACAAACTCCTCCGAGAAAATACCATAGTGGGTACTGGATAAGAGGTGATCGCTCTTTGATTCAGGTCTAAATTACGATTTATGATTGAGTGAATGAAATGTATAAATGAAACTGACCCGGAAAAAGGGCTGTGACGCGTGAGTAGTTAAGTCGTACCTCTTGGCCTTAGATGGCACTATTTAAACAATAGACGCTCTCTCGGCTTAAAATTGCTGACTTTGTCAGTTGGCTTGTCTATGACAAGTGCCCTAAGAAATAACAACAGAATGTATATTTCCTTTAGTCTATTCATTATTTTCGTAGATATGAATCTCTATACTATAAATTGAATTTTAAAATAATTCTAGTTTACTTTGAAAAAATATCAATTTCTAATATGCTTCAGCTTCATATTTTCAATGAAGCTTTCGATTAACTACTAAACACTCTTGCCTTTTTTTCAAGATTTAAACAAAGTACGTGATTTACATTTTGTTGTTTTGCTTTGACATTCAATTTGAAAATTTGGTTTTTAATTAATAACGGACATAATCCTTTTACCTTACTTGACAAATGTTACAGATGCATCTTATTTGGAGACCCTTTTATTCAAATACGAAACTACCGAAATCTCTCATTTTATAAGGGCTTAGAATAAAAATGTTTTCGTCGAAGCACCTTCCGGGCAACTTCAACCTTATCAGAAAATTCTTGCATTAGCATCGCACCTTTTATCTGATTAACTTTCCCCGAATCTACAGAGCTATGCTCACATTCATTCTCCTTTAAGCGTCACTCAAGACTCGTTTCTGCTGACGTGGGTCTACAGAGGTGATTGAATTTCCGTTACAGTTTTCATTCTTAAGATTATCAGCGCTACTCTCTATTGAACATATTTCTATTGCTGGCGTGTACGTGCCATCACTTGTTGAAAGGGCTTTTCGGTGAAAGCTATCGGGTCCAACAAAAATTATTTTTATTTTCACGCATTCGAATTACACAAAATATTCATACCGAAAAAAAAAGTACTTCGATAATTTAATGAGTTTGTATTTCATACCTCACAGAGTTTTTAAAAGAAGTTATTTTTCTTTTGGTTCCAGATTGTTGCGAGAGGACAGTTTATCGCTGTTGCTTATCCCCCTTGGATTGAACACCAACTCAAGCAAAGTCCAAGAGATCGGGGAGAGAGGAGTGCAGTAGCTTCTGAGGGTAAAACCCCCTGAGCACCCGAGGGCAGAAGTCTGACTTTAGCTCATATGAAGATGACACTCACTTGCACAATTCCTTTTTTCCAGGAGAGCTCTTTCACATACCTAACAGACAGAAAACAAGGTAGAGAACGACCATGACGGAACCAGGGCTCGAACCCGGCGTATCCAAATCACGGAGAAAACGCGCTACCCTTAGGTCAGGACGCCGCCCTCTTTATCGTTATCGGGGAATAGTTTTGCGGTTGTAGATTTGAATCATGTTTTTACACATATGTTTTCCGTGAAAAAGTTGATTGGCTATCGGTCTGTCCTTTTGTGCGTTTGTGGATGCGATCATTCGTAAACGCAACATGTTAGAAAATAAAATTTGATATGAACAATCGCCACTAAAATTATAAATCTGTAACAAATTTTGGACTAAACTATATAATCAGAAATGATCGAAATATATACTGCATTCTATTCAATGTGTTACGAAGCTTAACGCAAAACGTGCCAATTTGTATATGTAGAGAAAGTCGAGGGGATAACCCACTGGATTGTTTCAAATACAGCTTTGAAATTGCACAAGACTGATAAATTATTTCTCATACACATCTTAGTAAACATTTCCCACTCAAAAATTATATCAGTTTAGTGAAAATTTTATAAGCTTTACTGAACTAGAATATTTTTTAATTTTTTATGTGATTCCAATGATATTTTCCTTTTCCCATATTCATACGCAACATCTCAAACAGAATGAAATTCCATCTAAGCCTTAATAATTTCTGGTTAAAAAGGTGGGTCTTGACTATGTCGAGTTTATTGGAGATAAAAAAGATGAACTATATTATCTTACCAGAATGCTGTAAATCATTTCTGTTAGTTGAATGATATTTTTCAAAATATCCTTTTTTGGTAAAAAGTGCTTATGTTGACTTTAAAATGCCTAATTAAAATTGAAATTTCGTGAAAATAAAAACATAGTATAATGAAGATGTGACATTAATATAAAAATTTTTGTAGCTACCCTGACTAATATATAAGTAAAAGAATAAAACTTTAAAGATTCTTAAAATATGTGAAAGGTTGTACTAGAGGAGGCTTATCAAATAATATTGATAATAGAGTTGTTTTGAGAAAAATGCAAAAGTTAGGAATTAAACTGGGATCATTCTCAGAATATATTGTGATAAGCATTTGATGCAGTTGTTCTGTGAATGCATCAATGCTCAGAGCACCATATATAAGGATTGATGAATTCATCCGAGCTCTTTTAGAAGCTGATAAAGTTTGTTTTTGTAATAATCATTTCGAATTTTCAGTAATAATAAAAAAGAATGTATAAAATCTTTGAAGGCCTTATTTAAATAAGAGTCAGCGATCATTTCTTCTAAACTGAATTCAGGAATTGCACAATTTTATACACAACAGAAATGATTATTTTCTTTTACTGCAGAAGCATTTATTATTTTTTTACTGAATCTGAGAAATAAGTCTCTGTCTTAAAAGCATCAAACCTAATATCTTTCGAAAAGCGAAGGCTGTGATATTTTCGTCTAGCTTGCAGCTACATGACGTGCTCATGGTTTGGAGCTTCGAAGAGCTTCGCCTTTTCTTCTTTTAAAGCCTTTAGCAATACTGGCTGAGCCGCATTCATTCAATCCCTTCTGAGCGCCGCCTTATAATCTTGTTTCAAGCGCCGACCTTGCTGTCTCCAATGCCAATCGAATCTTCCAGGGGCACCCATCTCCTATCCTACAGATAATTCGATGATCACATTAAAATTGCTGGTGTTGCTTGAATTTCGTAGTAAAGGCTCTTTTGCAAGTTCTAATGTTTGGAATTTTATGAGAATGAAATCTGACCAGCATTTAATATAAAAGAATATCTCCTTGTTTTTTTGCTTATAGGCATTACATGCTATTTTTTCTTTAGAAAATAACAAATTCTACTGGTACAGCCGGAATTTAATAAAATTTTGTTGCAATGGCAGTTGCATCAGCAACGGTTTGATACATGTGAATGGTATTCTTCAAACCATTTGAATAAAGAATAAAGCATAGGATCTCTAATCATCTTGCAAATAGTTCCAGTCCTCTGCATCAGGAAGTTTGGGAGACAGCGTGTGTGAGAGTTGTATTTATTGTTAATTATAGAGATAATGAAGAAATAACAGCGTAGATGTAGATTGAACTACAGATATTATTTGGCAATGAGATTTCTTAAAAAGATACAGAGAGAGGACTAACGGTTTTCTCTTTGAAATTACATTTCAGAAGGATATTTCATTGCCTTTTAAAAAAAGCATAATGCTATTTTTTATATTAACTGGAAATATCTCCTTAATTTGGTTGTAAAAATTTTTTCAACACGTTCAGTACTCCAACATTGACATTTACCCTCCAATATGGTATCCCTCATTTTATACGCTTTTGGATATGTCTTAGCTCATAAAATTATTCTAATTAAGTAAATATCTTTTTATGCTTGCATCCGAATCGTCTTTATCCATTAACATTATCAGAATAGATTGAGCTTAATTACATTGATTTTTTTTTCATTTGCAAAATATTTAGTTATATAAGATAAATTACACATTCGATTTACAATATTTTTTGCAACAATGTATTGAAAACCAAAGTTTGCATCACAAACCGCAAAAGCTGAAAAGTAATTCATTTTCAAGTCCAAATGTTATCTTTAACTATTAGGTGTCCCATTAGTTTCTTTCTTATTTCTAATATAAAATGAATATACAATATTTACTGTTTGAGATATTATTTATTTTGCTATATAAGATTATTTGCCAGGTTTTTTTTTCTACGGCAACTTTTAATTGATCCAGTTGATGACAGTATTTCGTAGAATTTATTGTTTCGCCTTGAGGGAGAATCTCGTAGAAAGTTAAGATTTTCCAATCCCACAAAAAAGACAAAAGAGCTTTGTTGGGGTGTTGTCCCGACTTTGCGACAGTTGATGACCTGTTGTATTTCCTATGCATATTTTCAAATAAAATCCAAGTTTCTTTTCTAGTGACAAACCTCTTTAAAAACACGATGAGAAAGATACTTTTAGGACACCTAATACATTACAACATATTGTTACATATTAGATTATATAAATGTAATATGTAACAATATATTGTAATACATTAGAGAAACATTTATTTTTTATTTATATCCAAATTTTTCTAATAATATTTTCTTTTTCATATTATGGAATATTATTTCTATTATTTCTAAAAATATTCAATTACTAATTTTGTTTACAGCATTCATTTCAAGCCTATATTTTCCTTGCAGAAAAAAAAAACAATTTATTTTTTGTAATTCTTCCTTAGTAATTTTGAAAATTATAATAAATAAAACCATAAAGTTTCAGATAATACTCATAATGAGCCCTCGAGCTGCGATGTTCCGTCCTTTGTTTTCTTCTTCTGCTTTTTATCCCTTTGGCAGTTTTCTCGATTTTCAATTGCTTTTAACGCCGTGTTCCGTTGGAAGACAATTAGGAAATTTTTCCGATGGTGATTTGCTTTCAATTCTCTCTCTTTGTAACGAGGTTTTATCCACCTGGAATGAAGAGCTCTTTCTGGAAAGGTCATGCATTGTACGAAAAATCGAATTATACTCTAATTGGAAGCTTTACTTTTATTTTTGGTTGTTTTTAATCCCCAGCTGTAATATTTGAATTTCGGGAAGCTCAGTGATATCATTGCAGATCAAACAAAATTCACTCCCGAATTTGGATCTAAATTCAATATGTGATTAAGAAAAGTTCTTTGAAGAAAAGTCTTTTGTGTGTGCCTCTTGCTAATTTCCTTTATCTTTCACTGAATACAAAAAAAAAAAAAAAAAAAAAACATTCTTCAGTTGAAATTGCATTTTACTTCTTCACACGAAGCAGCAAAAGCATTTCCATTCTTTAAAGCTGCATGTTTATGTCTTTCAATAGAAGCAGACATTTTTTTCTATACTTTTCATTATGATTAAATATTTATTTTCTACCGCATGCAATTTTTTTATATAAGACTACAAAAAAGGTATTTCTTCATTTCTTGAAATGGCATGCGGAAATTTTTATTTCTTTGAAAATCTTTGTTGTTTCTTTATTTGAAACATAACACGAGAGTTGCACTTCGATGTGCAGGATCTTTTAGAGAATTCGGTTCCCCCCCCCCCCAAGTAAAAAATGGATTCTTCATAGTTAAAATCTAGAATTAATTGTTTTAGTTGTTGATCAGGCACAAATGGATTCATTTATGCTGATGTGGAATAATGAAAGATGAAAGCTAGTTGACAAATTTTTTTTCACTGAAAAAGGACACAAAATTCAGTAAAAAAATATTTCATTATTTTCCGGATGAGGAAAATTCTTTATATGAATATCAACAGTTAATTATACTTTTGACATTTCATTTTTTTCTTTTGTTCATTTCTCAGAAGATCTCTCTTCATTGAACTCTCAATCTTTTCATTAAAAAAAAATATGGTCAAAAAATTCTTTTGAAATGACAGCTTGCTCCGTTTTCTACAAGTGAACTTGTTACACATATTTGGTAAAAAACTTTTTAGAGCCTTGCATGCGTAAAGTGCTCCCTTCCAAAGAGTAAATTGTTTATTTTGTCAAATATTTTAATTAAATATATACTTTCAACTGCAAAATTTCGTTAAATAAGGCAGGCAATTCTATGAAGACGCTTTGGTAGTAATAAAAAGTACACAAATTAAAATTTGATGTGATTCCCATTGTGGTAGAGAATAAAATGCTTCTCATTAACTAATCTATAAACCTTTCGAGTTTCATGATTATATTTACAAAATTTGCTGATAAGTTAAAGGCAAATGGATCGACAGAGATAATTTTTCCTTATCAGAGATTCTTATAGACATGCCTTTCGCAGCACTTTCGATGGTGATACTCATGTCATTAAAAGAGCCGAAATCAGAAAATAATTATGAATTTTCAACTTTTATTAATTTTTGAAATGCCAAACAATGCTTTAATTAAAGCTTTTACAAAATTTGCTCAAAGTGAGTACCTTTGATATCTATATTAAGTTGCATTATTTAAACAATATTTGTGCCTATTCAATTCAATTTTTCACTTGTGACGCTTAAAACAGCCATCTGGAATTGCTTTATTCAAGAGTAGGCAATTCCGTAAATAATGGGGCCTTAAGTCAAGTGATCTAAGTGGAAATTAATCTAATTGTAACTAATCATACAAATTAATTTACATTTTAAGGAATTCCGTATTCAGTTTAACAACTGAAAAAAGAGTAAAATCCAATCACAATTATATTGATTCCAATGAAAACGACTTTCTTCTATCCACATAATATTCCTTAGAGAAAAAAAAGGATTCGATTCTATCTGAAGTAGAAACTCAATCGCAGAATTCTGACGTCGATCCTGATCTGATTGTATGACTCTATGAAGATTACGAATGATTGGATTATGGATGTTATTCTGTTGGTGTATGTATTATTCTCTACACTTTCGTTTTTGAATGTTAAATTCTGAATCCATAATTTGTACACCAGAAGGAAATTAAGTAGGTGAAAAGCCAAAATGGCAATTTCTGTATCACTTGCATGGTGCCTGTTCTCTCTGTTTCACTTATAATTTACAACTGATGAACCACACTGTAAAAACACTTAGTAAAATAGAATTCGAAAAACTGCGTTTGTATTCTTCTTCAGCTGTATTGTTACTACATACAGCGGCATTTCAAAATGTTCCAAATTCTTCTTCTTCTTCATGAGCACAACAGCCCCTTCCAGACCTTGGCAGCCTGAACCATGTTCACTCCCCCCCCCTCCGTAATTCCCCTACAGTTCTTTATCCTCAGAAGACTCAGGTCTATTTCTACATCACCCAGCCATATAGCTGGAGGTCTTCCTCTTCTCCGGGATGACATAGGATTTTTGAAACCGGATATTTGGAGGTCGCTATTTTCAGGGCTTCTTCAGATATGGCCTAGACATCTTAACCTATTGCTTCTGATAACCGGTGCTATTTTTGGTTGCCCATGGAGTTTGTATAATTCAAAATTGAATCTAGTTCGCCAACATCCTCTCTCTAGTAATGGGCCTAAGATAGTTCTATGGATCTTTCTCTCAAATTTGTTCAGAGAACGCTGAGTGTCCAAGTTAAGAGCCCAAGTTTCACATGCATAGAGCAGAACAGGCATAATAAGTCATAAATTGTTAGTTTAGTTTTTCGACTGATTATGTTGTATCTTAGTTGTTTCTTTAGCCCAAAGAAATATTTATTAACCATTTTTATTCTGTTGTCAATTTCTGCTCTGAGTTTATTATTGTCATTAATCATTGTGCCAAGGTATATAAAATGATCGAGTTTTTCGAAGGTATGACCGTTAGTACACAGAGAACCAGTGTGATTTATAGTTGAGGGAGGCAATTCCAGAAATTTGTTTTTTTCTTCGTTGATAATGTTCTAAATTAATGAAATAAATAATTCAATTGGAAAATAAAAAGCCAATCAAGTAATCAATTTCGAAAAAAGATTTTTATTTCCTTGTTCAGTATCACACTCTTCTCGGAGATTCTGTAAATATTCTATTTCTTAAGTTTTCCTTCTCTTCCTCATCATTCCGATAATACCATTAAAATCCAGCAAACTTGTGTTTTTATTGTTTTTTTTTAATTAAGGAAATTCAGTTTATGAATAACCCAAGATTCTTGAATATGAAACTATTTCAAAAAAGTATTTTACTTCATTAGTAGTTTCAGAGATACCTTCTTCATCTGCAGCTACATTTATATATATATATATATATATATATATATATATATATATATATATATATATATATATATATATATATATATATATATATATATATATATATATATATATATATATAAAGTAAATCCTATATCTTTTATAAGAAAATAATGACTTTATTTTATAAAAGCAATGAAATAGGGGGGAGATACATTATTTAAAATAGTATACCAGCAACTAGCATACGTTATTGGCGGGAAAAACAGAAAAGAGAATGAAGAAATTGAAAACATTTTGAGTTGAAATTGCATTTTTCATGTTCTTGCAACTGCCAATGTACATCCGAATAATATGCTAGCACAGATTAATAAGAACCACTGATAACGGTTTAAAAATATTTTATATGTAATTTTCGAGCCGGAAATCGGGTTTAAGTTCAAACAATATAAACTACAACAATGAAAACGTGCAGTGAACTGTGAATAATTTGCATATAAACGAGCCATCCTTGATTCGATACTTGATGAATTAATTTATCGTTTAGCAAGCCCATTTCCACGGATTTTAAACTGATACTGTTCCATTTGTTTGGCCATCTTAGATCGGTTGACTAATTTATGTGACATAAACTATTTGGTGGTTTCTGCCGATTCCCCCAACTGGATTGAATTCAAATAGAAAAGGTGTAGAAACGATTTTCCATTCCAGTTGACCTGCTGCTTTGTAACTTTAAACACATATATTTTGATCTAGGAAGCAGTAATTTTATTTTCCATAAGCAACTAATGATGAGCAAAAATGAAGGACTAGAAAATATTTAACCAAACACAGGATGAAGCGGGTTTTTTCAAGCTGTATAAATAGTTAAGGAATAATCATGAAAGTGTTTACGATTTCCAAGGAATTACAATAAAATTCTTCAGTAAAACCTTGGGTCATATTAAAAAAAAAAGGAAAATAAAAAAGGGAGGCTATGCAAGTAAATAAATGACCTGAAGAAAGAGCTGTAGATTTTTACATATTGGTATTCAGCTTTTAATAAGTACATAATATTATAGGAAAATGGACTTTTCATAATGTAAAAATTAATAAAAAATTGCCCAGCAAAAAATAATTCTATAAATAATGAGAAACATATTTTTTTGTAAGCGTTATGCAGAAGTAAAAAGAGACTGACGAATTGGGAAAAAGAGAGCTTACTGGAAGACACTCTCTCAATGTCAGTAGGATTCACCTCGGTTCGAAAACCGGAGGGTTTCCATTTGAATGTTTAGTATTGTTCCTGGAAGAAAATGAACGACAGCACTAGAGAACATTACCTCGTGTAACAACTCGCCACATCACTAGGAATCGGAGACTTCGCCTTGTGCATTTTTACCCTCATCCAAAAATGGAGCCATCACAGTTCTCTATCGTTTTGTATATCAATCACATATACTCGAAGTATCGTAAACATCATCATGTTTATCAGATTGATGCCCGTCCAATGTGCCGCAAATACTTTCTTCCCAAAACATTAAAAAAAAAAAAAAAAAACATATTTTGAAAATTGAAGAAATATATTGTTACAAATCTATAATGTTACTTTCCAGTACTATTAGTTTCCTCGTAGGAAAGACCGTTTTACGATCAGGTCTATTGGATGCTGATCGGATGCCAGGGCTGGGAGACAAATTTGGCGACAAAATGGATGATACTAGAATTTTCAAGAAATTCGACGATACAACGAATAGGAGCTGAGACACGCTTGATTGTTCGAGAAATTTCTCTGCACTGCTCCGGAAACTATAAAAGGCCAGTATCCCAAACCGAAGGCAATCGTCTGGTATAGAGTCGCATACCGAATCAACCACGAAGCTCAAGCGTTGAGTGGAACTCAAGCGATTAATGAATTAAGCTGTGTGCCAAATCTTTGCGTTTATTAAAGAAGCAGCATCGAGTTGTGTGAGAAGTAACCTGTAGCGTACTAGTGAGTCGGCAGTTGGATGCAGCTAAACCAAAGAGACAGCGGAGAATTGCAGACGTTTGAATAGAGCGTAGAGTGTAGCTATGTAGATTCTCTCCTCCTTCTAAGTTTTGTTTCGTCTCTTTGTGTGCTGTGGTTGTTACTTAATACCTCTTACTACTTTTGATCTGCTGTTTGTTCTATGTGTGTTGCTGTGTATTGCGTGAGTACGTCTTCGGCTGTGTATTCGTTCTACGTGTCTACGTGTTAATGAAAGTTGTTGTTTGCTATTGAGGCCTGCTGATAGTGTTACACCATACACCCACAACGAGAGAACCCGTTGACTTTACGGGCTTAGTGGAGTAAGTTCTGTAACGATATAAGCATATGTTAAGGCCAAAGCCCGAAGTTCGACCAGTTCGCGAATTGGCTGGCCTATTCGCGTTTTGGCCAAAGTTCAAAGTAATTACAATTAATATTGTATATTCTACTTTGGCTGGCCATTTCGCTAAGTGGCTGGGATTCCTTGGCCAAAGCCCAATGTGATGATGGTAGATGTAATTGCAATACCAAGAGCTGTAAATGTAGGAAGAATCAACGCTTATGTAATTCGAAATGCCATGGAAGTTCAACTTGTTGTAATAAATGATGCTTAACACTATCGTAATTGTTTTCATCATTTGAAATTAGTAAAATTCACTATTAAAGCAGAATACTTAAAAATAGCCGGCGTCCTGGCATAGGGGTAGCGCGTCTTCCCCATGATCTGGGCGTCCCGGGTTCGAGTCCCGGTTTGGGCATGGTTGTTCTTCTGTTGTTCTATCTGTGAGATGTGTGAATGTGCCCTCCTGTAAAAAGGGGTTGTGCAAGCGAATGAGTGATGCGTGAGTGGCAAAGTCGTACTCTTGGCCCTAGTTGGCGCTGCTATAAAAAATAAGAGACGTTCCCCCTCAGGCTTAAATCGCTGTCTTCGTAACAGCGGGCTTGTCAGTGGCAAGTGCCATAAGAAACAAACAAACAAAACAAACAAACAAACAACTTAAAAATAAGTAAAATGTACTCCTCCTTCTTGAGTACTTCATGTCGTTATAATAGCTCCGAGTACAATAGACTTAAATTTGAGAAATGCATGTACTCACTTTTTTAATACGTACAAGGATTCGAATATGAGTATGTGTTTTTTTCAAATCTGCAGAAATTATGCAAACCTAAATTTGAAAAAAAAAAAAAAAAAAAAAAAAAATCTCGACTGACATGGTTGGACCCAGATGGATTGGAACACAGACCGTTCGACCTGCAGCCCTTTGCGCTTCCATCTAGGCTAACTCGCACAAGAACGGTGTATTACAAGAAATGTTTTAAGGGTGATCGTAAATCTTTTTCTACCCCATAGACCTAATGCTAAATTTTCCAGAATACATTCTCTTCCGAAATATCGATTCATAAAATACGAACTTTTTTACAAGAAAAAAAAAACAATATTAAGAGTAAATTAAAATAAATATAATGACATTTATGTATAAAATATAAATAAGGACATATAAGTAAGGCAGTTGTAAAACTTCTTGAGCAATGTGAGGTGGTGCACCATCTTGCATGAAGACAGTAGTCCCTAAATAGTCTCGTTCTTGTAACGCAAGAATGTCTTACTGCTGAAGAAGGTCGTGGTAACGGGCACCCGTAATGGAACACCTTTGTATGCCATGAGGCGTGTTCTTCTCAAAAAAAAAAAAAAAAGGGACCAAGAATGAAATCAGCAGTACAACCACACCATACAGTAATGTATTCAGGATGTAGAGACTGTTCATGCACATCATTAGGACTTGCAGTACCCCATATGCGACAGTTCTGAGTATTAACTGCTCCGCCTAGGGTAAAATGAGCCTCGTCCGACCACAAAATGTCCCAAGGCAATGAATTGTCAACGGCTATTCTGGCTAAAAAATTCTAGCAAATTGATTTCGTTTCTCCGGGTCTGCAGTATTTAGCTCTTGCACATGATGGATGTGTATGGATACCACTTTACAATGGGTCGAAGAACTTTTCGAACTGTAGGGCATGGGAGGGAGAAATCACGTGTCACCACTTGAGCACTTGATGAAGAACATTACGAATCAGACGCTCTTTCGACACATCAAGAGCGACATCTTCCACAGTTTCATTTGAAATCCGTTTCCTTTCTCTTTCTTGTATCACACCCAATTCTCCAGTCTTTTCAAATTTAATAATCATCTTTTTCAAAGCCTGCCTGGACATAGGCCCTTTTAGTAAGTCTTTCAAGCGCCGATATTCTCGCCGTGCAGCTGACAAATTATGATGTTCTGATAAAACAATTTTATCTGTAAAGCTCTTCCTTTCTTCTCTACCGACATGGCAAAGGATGATTTTGAGGCAGTGAGTACTGGCTTTTTAAATTACTCTAAATTTGCATAACGGCCTTTATCGTACATGTAAGCCGCCATCTATCGGCCGAAATTTGAACTAATTTTTTTTAATCGCAGATTTCTTTTCCCCATGATCCATACAACCTAAATATCAAGTTTCTTCGACATCCTTCCACTAGAGTGGACACTCCGTAGGTCTAAGCAGGGTAACTTTAATTATAACTACCCTGTACTTTAAAAAATAAAACATGAGCGAAGACTGAATACAGCAAAGACATTTTTATTAGTCTATTTAAATTTCTTTATATTTCATAAGGGATACAAATGTATTTGAAGAAAAGCATTTTATTAACTACTCTTCACCACTTTTACCAAACATTTATGACCTCTTAAGTATTTGCATTGGTCGAAATTTTCTCTTTCAGTTTTTTTTTGGTCATTTCTATCTGGATAGCTTCCGTTACATTTTCCATATCGTTCCCAGTATATACTTAAAATATTAATGTGCATGAATTTTAAAATAATGCAAATGGCAACGCATTTGCAGTTTAAAAAATCATTGAAAGTATAGAGTCAAAGCAAATATGAAACTTCGGAATGCCTTTCATTTCTATTTAAATATTCCGCAAAAAGTTTGGAAATGTATTTGAAAATTCAGTGGACTCTCTCGTTATACATTTTTGACAAGGGAAATGGTTATTTGTAAGATAAATCATTGGATAATTTTGCAATGAATGCTATTATAAAAGCTGTTTAGAACATAGAATTTGTTCATGGAAATAAAAACCGAAAATGGTAGTAGAATATTTAGTATTTAGATTCTAATTAAGAAATAATTTTTAAAGTGTAGAATTTATATAAACAAAATTTATTTTTACATTTTTTTTCTCCAAACGTTCAAAATTTTATTAAAATAAATCAAATTGCTTTTTTTAGTTGTTTTATTTTATAAACGATTTTTGAGTTTGAATGGATATTAAAATGAAGCAGATTTCTTTTTTAGTTGTTTTATTCCCTAGATGAATTTTGAGTTTGAATGGATATGCTGCATTATTTGGGTCACAATTTGAAGAAGGGAATCTTTCAGGTAGTACCTGCTCATGAGTATTGCGAAATAATTCCAGTTTAATTATCTTTATTATAATCAAGCAAATAATATTATTACATGCTAGGATTTGTGCAATCAATATCGATATTTAAGGTTAAAATATGATACCAGAAATTGGCATTTCTTCATTATTTTTAAATCAAATTAGAGTTTCTCCATTTATATAATAGAATCAGTGAATTATATTTTTAAAAATTCAACGAGTATTTTAACTTGTGTTTTCAAAGTGATTGTATTTTGTGAAATTGCATTATGATCTGTGCAAAAATCTGGTCTGTGCAATCGATTGCTCACAATTTGATTTAGACTCAAAACAGACAATTCTCTTATTCTTTTAAAACTAAAAGAAAGGTGTGATTTTATTCATTTTTTTGACAAAACTCTGATATGAATTTTGAATATAAAAAGTTGCTGTTTTATATCAAAGCAATAAATTACTTCGATGAGATTTAATTATCTAATTAACGTAGACAGAAAAGTGAATAATTCAATTATCTGAATATCTTCTCTAAATGATATGATCTGTGCTCGATTTTTCATTATATGTTCAAAATTTCATTAGGAAACCTCTTGTATACTCGAGGTAGTTAATAAGGCTATTCTAGAATCTATAAAGAGTAGGAAACTGTCTGTTAAAAATTGCCGATTCTAATTATTTTTGCCGTGAAAGCTGATGAAAAATTATTTATTGCGGATTTCTCTTTATTTCTTTTAGCTTAATGTGCTCCTCCCAGATTTAAGCTAAATCAAGATAGTTGAGGAAGGGAATTAGGAAGTAATTAAGTAAAATTCATTTCTAGAAAGATTTTCTTTTGTATTTTGTATCAATGACTTGATTTCATTAACAAATATTTAATGTATATTATCCACAATTATTTATGTATCGAAGGGGACAAAATATGCCTGCATGCCTCTAGAAAAGGGATCATCTTGATTTTTTCTATTTAAAATAATTAAATTAATTTGCAGTGATATTTATATAGAATAAAGCAAGCTTTAATTAGAAATGAGCAATTTCGTAAAAAAATATATATAAATTATTGACAAATTTTAAATGCAATTAAGTGCTGTAATTTTCACAATGGATATTAGCAATTATTATTATTATATTATAATAAGCGTTTCAGTATTTTTTTCATGCATAAATTTATTTTTATAGATTTTCTTTTATAAAGATTCTGACTGTCGAAGATCTTTCTTGTAAAAGTGCTATATCAAAGTTTTTAAAACACACACACACACACACACACACACACACACACACACACACACACACACACACACACACACACACACACACACACACACACACACACACACACACACACACACACACACACACACACACACACACACACACACACACACACACACACACACACACACACACACACATATATATATATTCCTTTATTCAGAGCATGTGTGTGAAAAAGCAAAGTAAGCATTTTTATAGAGCGCGTGCAGGTTTAATTAAATAAAAAATTAGGAATTGGATCAGGAAATAAGAGAACATTTAAAATGAAGTTAACATGGGTTAAATTAAGAAAAAAAGTGGAAATTAATTAGTATTAAAATTAGATTAAGATATATAATTACACCCCCCCCCCACACACACATTTATATATGCAGTTGAAACGCATTAAATAAATTTGAATCCCAATCCTCCAAAATAAAAAAAATTCATCTTCATGTAGAAAACATTTTCTTCTAAAGCTTAAGCATTCATTTCCAATTTAATTTTAGAAACTTTTGTTCCTTTTAGTTGCAGAAGGATTTCAATGTAATATTTTTCGATCCCCTTAGAGATTTTAAACTCATGAAGGAATTTATTATGAAACTGCTTTTCTTACAAATCTCTATAGACTTTTACTACTTCAGTGTTTAAAAATGGATAGAAAAAGTAAGCATTGCTTTGTAAAAGGTCATGACTTTTCATTCAAAAGGAAATACGTTTTATTTAGTATATAAAAGGATGGCTTCAGCTAAGAGCTCTCGCATATTTTCTTTTATCCGAGTCATTGTTGGAGAAACAAAGTAAGTATGTATTCCAGGATGTTTTTAGATGTAAAAAAAGCATATTGATACTGTCATACATGTTTTAAAATTTTCTCTTTGTCCAGCATTATATTTTACAATAATTTAAATATTTTCGCATGTTTAATAATGGAATTAAGTGACTTTATAAAAATATTAAGGCTAGTTCCAATTTGTTTCTTTATTCATCTGTATTCCAAGAAATGTTTTGAATTACAACATTTATCGATATTTAACTTTTTAAAAGAGTATTATAAATATAATAGTATGCTGTCTGTGAGTAGAATGCCGTCTTGTGTACATATTGTTTCTATAAAGTATTAGGAATTATTATTTCTCAAAAGAGTTATCACTACCCTGCTTTGGCACCCGAGCTTAACTAAATGACCCAGATCGTCGTGGTAGTATTCGTCAAAAACTAAGATTGAAGATCACAATGCAACCCTTTCAATAGGAAGTATGCGATCATTATGTAAATAACCAATTCAAAATTATTACTTTACAAAGCAAGAAGGCGAGAACCAATCACTTTACTGGAAGCCTCTTAACCCACGGAGGGGGCAGTATTAAGTAAACTCTCTTTCCATATCTTTCTATTCTCTCATCACTAGGAAGACATTTTAGCTTCCTTATATTACTGTCTGGGATAGCAAAAATTATTGAAGATATGGATAAATAGCTTGTAAGGTTCTCGAAAAGTACTAAAGATCTTACCTTCAAGGGACTTAAGAAAAAAGAATGCATTCTGCTATTTCACCATCAATTTATGAATTTTAAATAATATTGCGAAATTCCATATATCTGTAATTTGATGATAAAATACTTTAAATTAATTAATGACATTTTAAATAAAATTAAATAATTTAATTGATACTATGATGAATTAAGAAAATTTTGATGTCTAATGAATAGAAATCGTGATAACTGCCTAATTAAAGGTTTTACAATACCATTAATAGATTAAACTGGATTTCTTCTTAATTCTTTGTGAAGAAAAATTTACTTTTTAAAATGAACATCAATGGTATTAATACGAATCTAATCAGGAACATATACGTTTAAGTATTTTATTTAACTTTAAGTAAATTTTAAATTGATTTCTATAAAATAACTGTTTTTTGAATACGGAATGATTATCCTGATGAAACTAGGAAATATTTTGGCATATTTATTATAATAATTATTAATATTTGCTTTAAAAAGATTATGATATATAATGCCACAATGAAACGAGTTATGATTCATTTAATAATTGCATTTCAACTTCTTATGTTATAATATTTTAGAAAATTCGTTACTTTATTTCTTAATAAGAAAACGTGATTTTATGAATGCAATTAATTATATTGGAAATTTTTAATTATTTAAAAAATTAATAAATATTTTTTATTAATTAAAAATAGCTTGGAATTTGTATAAATACGTATTTGTTAGTATTCAGAGTAATATTCGTTTGAGATTCATCTAATTCCTTCCTTTTTTTTATATTTTTTAGAATGAAAAAATTAGTTCCCATTTTCCTGGTTTCTATGGCACTGCTGAAAATTCTGCTAGCCTGCTGCGTGCCGGAGCAGACAGATACTTCAGACAATAGTAAACATTATAGAAATCCATCTTATCTACTGACGAATGACAAAAACTTTCCAAACGAAATTTCATTTGAGAATCAAATGTATCAAGATGACGAAAGCCGTGAAAATGTAGATATCATCGAATGGGACCAAAACGTTACACAAAATAAAAAATCCGTTGAAAAAAGAGGATTTGGAGAGAAACGAGGTTTTGGAGAAAAACGAGGATTTGGAGAAAAGAGAGGTTTTGGAGAAAAGAGAGGTGTTGGAGAAAAGAGAGGTTTTGGAGAAAAGAGAGGTTTTGGAGAAAAGAGAGGCTTTGGTGAAAAGTGAGGCTAAAAATGAGAAACGAGGATTTAGTTCAAAACATTCCGAAATAATCTGCAGAACATCAACTTTCAATAATGATGATGGACAGACGGAATTGCAACATGTTACTTCAGATATTCAGCCATTATTCAGCTAATTGAGAAATATTTTTATGAGCTATTAAAAACCTTTCTTATTGAAGTGAAATGAAATGGTCAAGTGTGTTGAAAAAGATAATATTTCACACTGATGAATAACAATTACGTTAAATGCAAATTTTTGCTAGAATGAAATTTTTTTTTGTTGACAGTTGGAATTTCAATCAATAAAAATATTTTTGAAATGAACTTTGCGTGTTTAATATTTGAAATAATCATTATATTTCAAGATAACCAAATAATATGAAAATGACATTTTAAGTAATTAAACTATTAACCCTTTTTAAGGTAATTACATTTTACATTAACATAAAATAAAATGATTTTTTTTTCAAAATCTGCAAATTTAAGAATTTTTAATTAAAAATAATTTAGCATTCTAAATGCATAATTAAAATAGCTTAATTACACATAATTATAGAAAATCGATTATCACAGAAAACTTATTTGCCCTTGAAATGCCCTTTCTGATTGCTAATTTAAATTCATAAACTAAATTTTTATTCTTGTCCTTAATGCTATTTTAATTTGTGGGGTAAATAAATTTAAATTTATGAGAAATTATTAAGAATAGTGTTTAAAACTTACTTTTATGAAAGCGCTAAACAGTAGTTTTTATTTCATTTCTTAAATACATAAAAATAAGAAAACATTTTCAAAACTTCTATCCACTTGTACAGCAAAAAAAGAAAAGAAGATTCGATTACAGAATTCTATCTGCAAGTGTTTAAAAGTCGTAAATGTTGTGATAAGAAATAAGGAATAAATGGAAATTTCTATTAAAAATGCAAAACCGAGATTAAATATGTAATGAAATGTTTATAAAAACTTATTTTTTGTTTGTGAAAAGTATTTAATTTTGCCTAACAGGCTGCAAATAAATGAGTATTAAAATACATAAAGAGGTCGGTTTTATAAAGAAATAAATAATGAAATATGAAATTTCTTGATATTTTCTTTCTTTTACTTTTTTACTAAAAAAAATTTAAGCATTCATTCGCTTATTCAAACAATCATCGCGTTGGATGTTTGCTTTATTTTGATGCATTTAGCTTCATTTAATTATTTTTTGTCGAGAAGATTTTTTTTTATTCAACGAAAATGAAATGGAAACTCGCGTCTGAAATGAATAATTTATTAATAACTTTATTTTAGGTTTTTTCTTATTCTAAACTAAATAAAGATAATATGGATAAACAGAGTACTTGAAAAATGGTGAGAATAAATTATTTTTTAATAATGGAAGCAAGCAAAATAAAGTTATATTATTTCATAGAGGTTTAAAATTTTATAGGCATTCTTTGGTATTCTTATAATGTCTATTTTTAAAGGAAAAAATTCACTGGAATGCCTTTCACAGTATGTAAAGTGTCTTTTTAATAATCAGTGACGATCATATACATTGAAAATAACTAGTGCATCAAAACTTGGTTTTCGTTACGACGTTGCGTATCCTGTGTTTGATTTGCTTGCATACTATTCTTAGAAAATTAAACAGTCGCATACTTCAAGTATTCCTTGGATATTTGTAAAAATTAATTTGCATAGGCTAATTATGCATTGTTTGAGGAAATTCAAAATTCAATTCGCTCGCATCATAAAATCTCATTTTTTTCAAAATGCACGATGAAAATAAGTGATTAAATTAATTGAAGAAATATATATGAAATTTATAAAAAAGTATAAAACAAGAAATCCTTTTCCTCTAAACAAGAATGCATTACATTCTGAGCAGGCAAAATTGGAGAAACCGATTTTATTCAACAAAGCATCTAGTAGTGATAATCTTTCAAATAACAAATACTTGTCTGTTGAAATAAACGTCTGCAAAATAAAGTTTTCATATTTTTGCCAAATGTTAGCGACGCACTTCGAAAGATTATTCGTTAGGAACTTTCTAATGTCATTTATTTAATTCTGAGTTATATGAAAAGCTCACCAAGCTGATATTTCTCCCTGAACGGATTTTATATATTTTATATAGTGCTTTTTATAGAGAAAGGCATCTGAAACAACTGTTTGAAACTTCGTTCAATTTTTGTGAATTAGATGAGTTAATTCAATTATTATTATATATCTCTTACATTAACCTCTTTGATATAATAGGGTTTTTTTAAACAACGTTTACTTTGTAAAACATTTGCCTTCAAGACTTCGAAATTTGAAAGTCGCCAATTGCTAAGAAAGATCCGTTCTTTATACGGCTCTGGTATATGTTATATATGTAGTAGATAAAATGTTTTCTATTTTGTTCGGCGTAGAAATTTGTAGATGAAGCATGCCACCTCGTCAGGGGTTTCAAATTAACAGGTTTACTTCAAATTACAGGGTGCGGCAGTAAAACTCTGACAAATAATTTTTAATACAACTTTATTAAAATATCAACTTTAATAAATTTATAAATCAACAAAATATAACAAACAATAATAAGAGTAGACGTTTACTAACAAATACATTTAATTGGTTTCAAACTGGCCACCTTTTGCAGCAATGCAGATCCGCAAACGTTTATTGAAATTTTCAGCTACGGGTCGTAAGTCTTCTACCTTTAATTGATCCTATTCCCTCAGAAGTGACTGCTTTAGAGAGTCTATACTTTTGTATGGGTTAGTGCAAGTCCTGGACCACAAAATGAACCATACGCTGTAATCCATGGGAATGAAATAGTGTGGCCACTTTCGAGATGAAATCCGTCCGGAAAATGCGCCTTGCACCACTCTTCTGTCTTTTCAGCCCTGGTCCTGTTGAAACGTTCACATTACACTGCCGAAGTGCTTTTTGACCCACGGAAGTATAACAGATTTTAGAATATCCCACTGTTACACTTTTTGATTTATTTTAATGCCCTCATTTACAAAAATTAGGGATGTTTTGCCACTAGCGCAAATTTTTCCCCAAACCATTACCGATTTTAGATTTTTGCAATGTTTAACAATTGCTGAAGTGCTTGGAGTGTCTACAGACTAGATTCTTTAGTTCTAGGAGTTACGAGTTTGTTAGACAGTAAAGAGCTTCTCATCAATGAAATGAAATCTCTCTCAGTGCTGACTTGCGGCCCGTCTCCAAAATTTTCAGCATCTTTGAAGCTTTAAGAGTTTAATTTCTTCAGTGAGAAGCTGAACTTTTTGGAGGTTCCGCCCAAGCTCTGCTTTTGCCATTCGCCACACTGATTGGTCATTTATTCCCATTCCACGAGCGATCCTTCTCAACCCTCATATTTCGTTGAATCGCTTTTTGATGGTCTTACGTTATTGAAAGTGTTCATCGTACGTTTTCGTTTACTTCCTAGACTTCAACCATCATTGCCAAGTTTTTAGAAACGCCAGATTGCACCGGACACTATTTGCCGAAGTACATTAAGCAAACGAACGAATTTCCTTGCTTCAACAAGTCTAAAATTACATATATTTTTCCTTGACTTTGTAAAAAAGCCAAAAACAATACATAAACTAAGAGATATAAAATATTTTATAATTGAAGTGGTAGACAAAAAGAAATAAGCACAAATGAAAAAGAAATTAATTAACTTTTATAATATGATGCAATAATTTTCTCTGATTTTTTTTTTTTTTTTTTTTTTTTTTTTTGCCGAATGCTGTCATTTCCATGTTTTTCCAACCCGGACAGTCATTATAATTTAACTCAAACTACCTTGTCAGGCGAAAGTTTCAAAAAAGAAAAAAAAAAAAAAGTCAGGAAAGCATTTTTTTAAATTATTGGAATATCCACTTTGTCACATCTTTTCATTGCTTATTTAGTTATTTTTCATGACTTCCATCATTCGATAAGGAAATCATACATATAAAAGCTCAATGAAGTGAAATAGTTTTGCAGATAAAATAGGAACTCTCTACCGGTGAAGGTCGCTGATGCACTCATTTTCAGTCTGATAAAAACAACAGGGTCATTTATTTCGAGTTCCATTCCGGTGACAAATAGGAAATCTGCTTTATATTTTTCATGTATACGGGCTATAAAAGTTTCACATAAAATAAAAAAAAATCTATATCAATTAGTCTATGTACTTGATTATAAATAAAATCCAAACCAGTGCAGAAGTGCCCCCCCCCCCCAACACTTTCTCGTATATTCTCAAATAAAGGTGAATCTGTGTTTCAGACGAGGTTTTTTTACCAACCGATTTAAATCAAATTTTCACACAACACTATAATTGCAGTTGCAAAAAATACTTCTTCTCGGGTTAGAGGTGAAATAACAAAATTTTACAGAAATGATTTTTTTTTAGGCTAGCATTCTTTCTGTAGACTACTTGATACGAAGAAGCCATTCAGAAAGCTCTACAAGGAACATGATTAAATCCAGAACTTCTAAATATGGAACGTGGGTAGTAGGTATTCTTTAAGAAAGCCTCAAAATTTGAACTGAGGTTTAATGTAAATGGTACAGAAATATTACTTTTAGTTCAATAATTTCAGAGTATATTATTATTACGCAAAATTTTTTGTATTAATTTCAAATTTGAAAAAATACTAACGTTTTAGTGATATTAATTTCGTTTCCATGCAAATAGCAGTTTAATTTTAATGCCTTTTTCAAATTTAATTTTAAACAGAATTTTGTACCGAAGCTTTTTTTTTTTTATCTAGAACCGTGTACATCGATTCCAAATAATAATAATAATAATAATAATTCTCGTGAAAGTAGAACTATTATAGTATTTTTGAAAATATTTTAGAATTTTTTAGTTTATTACGAACTAATGTTTCAGATTAATAGATGTATTTTTCACATCATAATATTTTTTGGATGTTATTATTTCTGTAAATAATACAATGTTAAAATTGTTATTTACAGATTGCTATGGCTGATGCAATAAAGTCAAATATTATGTTGCTAAAGGATATCTTCCAATTTTTCTTTTCTCACAGGAAATTAAAATCTGTCTTTGTTTTAAATATACGATGCAGGCAAACAATTTTTTTATTTTCTTATAATCGATAAATCTGTTTTTCTTTTAAATATACGATGTAGGCTACCATTTTTTTTTTATTTTCTTGTAGGCGTTAAATCTAGCCATCACAGATGAACTAATAGTAAGTATCCAATTGTAAAACTATCTACCCGTGACCAAATTTTCTGAAAATTTATTTCCTAGAATGCCTTTCAACACAAGAATGATTGTTTCAACTTTTGATATAAACGAAAAGTTTACAATATATTAAATGCATCGAAACAAACAAACAAACAAAAAAGCAGATTAATTAACCAGTGTTGGAACCAGGATTGTTGATTGATGTTAAGACTTCAATTATATACTTGTGATCTCAGTTAGTATTATCAGAAAGGAGTTGATCGTTTAGCTTAGCAAACGATTGCTAGCTAGTTATGTCTCCATGCAAGTTTTGCACATGAAAAATTGTTGGCTCCTAAAACTTCTCTTGGCAGAGAGAAACAAATCTCTGTCTTAGGTTCTCAGAAATCGTTTTGACAAACAAACGTTTTCATTTTTTTTTTGTCACGTATCCTACAGCTTTGCATTGGTTCAGATCACATGGGAATAGCAAGAACTACTTCAAAACTGTTCAGATTTTGAGTTTCTAAATCGCGCGTCAATGAAGAATTATTCCATAAATCTGAGTTAAATTCGAAAATACAATAAAACCAAAATGCTTGAATTATAAATTCATTAAAATAATAAAAATATTGTATTCGTTGCTTCAACTTCTTAACTATTCAAATTTTGAATTTTTAGATTGCGCCTCAATAATATGTTAAATTCGAAAAGTTTTACAAGTACAACAATCAAAATACTTGAAATTGTAATTTTCTAATTATAAAAATATTATTTTACTTGTTGTTTCAACTTCCACTCCAAATATGAAAGTTCCAATTCCATTAAATTCCGCTTTATCTTTCTTGCACAACAACACATGATTTAAAAAAATTTAAAGCAGCTTATATTGTGTATCTGTTTATTTACATATTTCATCTGGCTATATCTTATTCTTATGTTTCAACTTACTTATTTTTTCCATTCCTCCTCATGTGTTTCTGCCCATGTAACTTTATTAGATGAACCTCAACCCCAAAGGAGCGTATTTCCCAGGTTGGAAATTACTGTCTTCGTAATTTGAATCCTTTAGAGCATTCTGGTCTTTGAATTGAATAGAAAATAAAAACTGCTGGCTCGAAACGTGAATGACGTCATTGTTTCATTGACGTCAATGCAGAAGATATCTTAAGCTAAACTGACTGCGAGGAACGCGATTGGTCAGTAGGTTTTTAGGAAATGACGTAGCTCTATTCCATTGAGAATGAAATTCTTTCATGAATGAAATTTTGAGATGTGTATATAGATTTAAATAAAAAGCAGATCTATACGATCTCCATGCTTTCTCTTTCTTTAATAAAAATTAATAAAATCTCAAAGCATTAATAAATTTATCATAAAATTAGTGTTTTCTTTGGCTTCCATCTTTATTAAATCTTAAAAATTCCTTATTTTCAAACAAGAATAATCAAAATGGTTAGCTTTAATGGTTTAAGTTTTAATATTTTATTTTTATTACTTATTAATACGTACATAACATTAGAAATTCTAGCTCAGAAACAACAAATTGATCTTTCCAAAACATTTTAAAAAGATTTCTCAGTTTATTACTTTGGTGAAGTTTATATGAATTGCATTAAATATCAAATGCTACAGGAGGGAAAAACATTTGAAGCATAATATTTGAAATATAAAATTATTAAAAACTTTTAAGATAGAACAAGTAACAAATACGAATTCTCCTAATTTTTGAACCATTGTTTTATTGTATTTAAGACTAAATACAAAATTAATACTCTATATTATTAATTTTGCACTTGTTCGGAAAAGTTAAAGTTGCACATGATGATTGTATTTCATAAATAAAATTATAATTGGAGACAGAAATTTGGAAGATAATTTCTGATCTTGCTTTAAACTGTATAATTTCATAAATATTGTTTTTACAAATACAAAAAATAAAATAAAGCAAAACAATATTAAACTTGTACAACATAAAAAGAATAAGCTGTATGTGTTTAAAACTGTTATTGATGGATTAATAAATTGAGTTTTAACTCAATTAAAATTTCCTAAATTAGTTTTATGTTCATTATTATGTTTCCTTTCTGCCAATTCTTAGAAAACCATGATCCGTTTTAGCACAGCTGGTTTGACGCGGAAAAATTTCATGACTTGATTTTGTTCTATTGGGGAAACATTCATGGCACAACCTAAACAATTCCTATCTCCTATACAATTAACTCATGTACAATTAACGGTTCAGTACATAAGATGCATGTCTGCTTTCTCAAAGAGCGTAAATCGCTATCACACACAAATATTCTCTGACAGCAAAGAATGCCACTCAAATTCAATAAAATTGTGTTGCAGACGATTCGATCATGCAAACAAAATTAACTTCATACATATTAGATACACACACTGCATAGATAAAGTAAGAATCAATCAAACTTAAGAAAATGACTTTTTTCAACTATTATTTCATTTAAATAAAGAATCAATTTTTTAGCAAAACAGTTGCCATTGAGAAGTCTTTTATGAAGGCTTTTCTTGAAATATTCGGAATAAGAAATAAAAGCACTTAAAATATTTAATAATTTATTCAAAAACATTCCAAACAAATAGAATAAATACTTTTCAATTTTTGTTGCATTCTATTTCATAATTTTCTTTTTATCAATGCCATATGCCCTCACTCATCGAATTTTACCCAAGAAGATTTCCCGCAAATCCGTTTGGATCAAAATATTTTAATACCAAGAGAAGAGTTCATTCGTCGAAGCGCTTTCTTTACTACGGAATGCTCTCTACGGAATACTCTGTGATTTGATGTATATACATTGTTACGGATACTCAGTCGGGGTCTTTTACGATTTGTTGGCCGATGAAGAAACACAGTCCTTTCAGTAACAAACGACGTCGTTTATTACTGAACTAAAATAAGGACAACAAATACACAGCCGAGACGAACACAGGCAACACACTGCAGCACATAGTAGCGCTCAAGTAGTAATCGGTAGTAATAACAACCATAGCACACAATGTGATCAGACAAAATTCGGCAGAAGGACGGAATCTACGTAGCTTCACTCCACACATATATATATATATATATATATATATATAAAGTCGCTAGAATCTAAAAAGAGCATATTAGGTAAGAAAAGTTTCAAACGAAGTGATCTATGAATTTTGAATAATTTTTGCTAAAATATCTCAGAGGAATGCAAAGAAAAATATAGGTTTTGCGAAGCAGTTAATTTTTTGTTTTAAAAAAAATCTTTTTTCCCCTTTAAGATTACAGAATCAAATTCTCTAGAAGGACATCATTACTTCCCAAATTATAATAGAAACAAACATTTCAATGTAATTTATGATTATTATTTTATCTATAGTGAAATAACTTTCTCGTTACTTTCTCCCTTTTTTTATTTTTTTGTTAAACAAAAAATATTTATGCATATGTGTGGAGAAGAAATGTGTTTTTCAGACAGCATCCAGGCAGATATGTTTTAAAAATACAGAAATCTCTTTTTGATCTCATCTTGATTTTTTGAGTCACGTTTTAAATTTAATTTTTTTCTTATTCTGGCGATTGCGTCAATTTAGTCTTATTTTTTTATTATTATTTTCTATTTTTCTAAAATTCGTTCTACCAATAGATTAAAATTTTACATTTTCTTTCATTTCAATATTCGTGGAATAAAATTGTTGGACTCAGCAAGACTAATAGACTTCTGTTTACCTTTCTAAGCTTAGTTAAATTAATTCTATAGCTCTGTCTTTTTTATGATGGTCTGAGACCGCTGTTCAAGGTTTAATAATGTAGATCAGATATTGGACGAAGAAAGAATAAAAGTCGTTTCCTCTTTAAAAAGTAAGAACACAGCTTTGTCTTCTGGCAGAATTTTGAAATTATATTTGAACTCGCCTCCACCAAAAATTTATCGCTTGCTCCAGTCAGATGTGCAAAATTGCAATTTGAAAATTAAAATAGTTCTTTTGCAGTTTTAAAGTAGAATTTTAAACTCTCAAATAAAATAATCACTTTCAATTCAGCTTGGTAATGATTGTTTATAAAGTTATCTTTGTTGATTTTTTTTTTGACTTCAGAAATAAAAGTTGTCATCTCAATGCAAAGGTACTATAAGTATTGTGAAAAAAAAACTATCTGAAAGATGATGGAAGCTTTCCAACCTATAATTTTTTAAATTCCATTAAATAAAAGGTATGACAATGTAGAAGATTCAATTAAAAGCTATTCCGAGGTTTCATTTGAGACGGAGCTCATCGTTTGAAACTTTGGTTATACAATAAAGCCAACATCTGAACAGAACGGGATTTTCTTAACTTCACTGCATACCAATGCGAACGGGATGTCCGGAAAAGTGAAATCTTTTTGAAAAGATGCAATCCAGAAAGATTAAATAAAACGTGGTTGAATTCTGGATAAAACGAATATCAAATCCCAAAGGAAATTGAAGAATCAACTCCGATTATATTCGAAATTCAGCTATACCGAGGTCGTGATCTATCAAACAGACAACATTTTACTTTAATTTTTATAAATATTTTATTCATTAAAACGAAAGCACGGTTTCTAGAATATGAGATTTCTACATTGAGTGAATGCATATCCTCGCTTTCGAAGATGAAGAATTACAGGTTCGAACGAAGTTTTGCAGACCTCTTCAGCTCTTTGAGATATTCGACTGCATTCGGAGACTTTTCCTTGAAAATTAATTATACATTTCTTTTAATGTTATTTTTTAATTGCATGTGCTTCAAAACTTTGAAAACACTAGAAAATAAAGCTTTTAGAATTTTATTTAAAAAAAACTGGGAAATTTGAAGAAAAAAAAAATAAAAAAATTTGTTTCACGCCAACAATTATAGACAAAAGTATGTTCAAAATAGGCATAAGTACTTACAGGAGCATATTTTTATAGCATTTTTCTACTTTATTCTCTAAAATATTTCTTATAATACAAAACAATTTTGAGATAAAGTTGAACAAAGTTATAAACTGGTAATTTGTCAAGAAAAATGTTTCTTGTTTACATCTAAACACTTCAAAATGTTATTTATATTCAATACTGTAGTACAATAGAGGTACTGTAGTACAATAGAAAACATTATACATATTATAAAGAATTTCAGACAAATATATATCAATACTTGAATAATTTTTTGAGAAATCATTGTTACAGTGGACAGTAATACATACTGCTTCTCAGAAAATGCATTTAAAGTTTTAATAAAACACGATATAATGTTTACAAATTTTAGAAGGCATTAAAACTCTCTAGGTTTGTAGGTGGTGCCTTTTTTAATATAAAATTACAAATTTTTGTATTTCTGGTGTTTCTTATTTTATCTTTCAAGACCGTTTTAAGAATATTTCAGAATGTCTCGTTGAGTTAGCAATTCTCATGCCGTCGAGGTAACCATCTTAAATATTTTTAAAATGAGATTTTTTAAATATATATGTTTAAAGTTTTTAAAAATATAGTAAATATAAAGTTTTTAAATCTGTAAAATATGAAGAAAAATACCTAAAAACGTTTGAATTGCGTTAGCAGCCGCAAAAACATTATATTCTACATATTTATAAATTCTAGAAGGAGTACAATTTTTAGAACAGTTATCCGAGTTATGCTCTAAAATATTACTTTTACTTCAATAGATTTGATGTGCAGCTAAACAAAGTTAATAAATGGGTAATTTGTTATGAAATGCTTTTTATTTACACATGAACACTAAAGAAAGATTACTTAATTTTAATATTGGTTTCAGTTTTAAAAGAAAGAATGTATATATATAAGATAAAAAAGATATGCAAGATACAAGAATAAAAGAAAACGAATTCAGAAAATTTCATATTAATATTAGAAGGGTTTTTTTTTGTTTTATTTTTATTTTATTTTATCTTTTATTTTTTTTTAAAATCATTCTTACAGTTGAATGTTTCTTTTTCCAAAAATTATTTCGGAGTAAATATTAGCGTGTCCCAAAAGTTTCTTTCTCATCGCGTTTTTTAAAGAGGTTTGTCATTGCAGACGAAACTTGGATTTTATATGAAAATTTGCATATAAAACGACATGGTATAAGGATAAAAAGCCCTCAACTGTCGCAAAGCCGAGTCTACAGCCCAAAACAGTTTTTTTGTTCATTTGGTGACATTGGAAAGGCATAATTTTCTATGAGCTCCTTCCTCAAGGTAAAACAATAAATCCTACTAAATACTGATATCAACTGGATAAAATAAAAACTGCCATAGCAAAAAAAAAAAAAAAAACCCGACCAGAATTAATGAACTGACTAGGCGTTGTTTTTCATCATGGCAACGCGACACCACATATTGCATTAATCGTAAGAGAGAAGCTCTTACAGTTTCATCTGGATGTTTTACCTCATCCTGCGTACTCTCCAGATGTCGCTACATCTGATTATTACTTGTCTCTGTCCTAAAGAAATTATCTTCGCAATAAGCGCTTTAAATCCACCAGCGAAATAAAAGCGCACCACAAGAATTATTTCTTTTCCAAAACACAACCCTTTTGGAAAGAAGGCATAATGAGGCTTCCTGAGAGATGGAAGAAAGGTTCTTCCATCTCTCTAAGCAAAAGGGTTCTTATATAACAAAATGAATAATATCTTAAACAGTAAATATTGTGTACTCATTTCATATTAGAAATAGGAAAGAAACTTATGGGACACTGCAATATATTTATATTGTTAATGTAATACGAAATAATATTGAGTAATTTTGGAAGGAAATAAAATTCTTCTGATTTATAGATGTAGCGTCCTTAACTTCAAATTTTAAACTCTTCCTTTTTTTGCTCGCTCTCCGTTCTTTTTTTTATTCTTCTGGAATGTTCCCTGGGTGTTTAATGTATTTTTGAGTGAGCAATCCTCATACTGTCCAGGCTCCGATAACATATCAGGTAACATAGCATATTTAAATCATATATATGCAAGTATACAACATATTTAAATTAGGTCCTCTCAGCATACCACATTTTTCAAATACAGCAGCAAAACCAGAATTAAAAAGAACGATGGCCGAACTTATTTCTACATGGAGTGTTTGCCGTTCAACAAATGTCTCTTTTGGGACAACGCTCTACGCAACATTATTGAAATATTCATTGCGTTTTTCAATTGTTTCATTGCGTTTCTTTTAAAACAATTCTGCGTTTTTCCATGCTGGCACTACTTTAACAATTTCTGAACATAAACATCCATGAAGTTTTTTTATGGAGCTTATGACAAACGTAGGAAGAGCTGTAGATGTATTCTGAAATTTAATTCAAGAAACTTCTGCTTTCTGGAATTTGTACAACTTTTTATACCTTTTTGGCATTTCCCATGCATTGTTTGTCTTTACCAGAGCACCAATAAAAAATGGTTGAAATTACTGCTATTTGCATTTCTCTTAGGTTCTCGACAATACTTCTAATTGCAATGCCATAATATTTTGAATGTTGTCGATGAATTTGTCGATGTGCTTTCCTTTTCCACCAGGAAAATGTTTTTAAATTTTCGTAGAAGCTCTCCTACTCTTTTTTTGTGTGTGCCCAATGCATTCTAATTTTTCAACAGAATTACTGCCATATGTTGTCATCCATTTTATCTATGTTATCTACTATATATATCTATTTTATAAATAAAAGCGATGAATTTTTTTTTTCAAAAAAGCAGTGTGTTTTTAAAAATATTGTTACAAATCTGTAATGTTGCTTCCTAGAAGGGTTAGTTCAATCACTGGAATCATCGTTTTACGATCAGTTCTGTTGGATGCTAATGAGGTGCCGAGTCAGTGATCCCAGAGCTTGGTGATCATTTGGCGACTTGGCTACGAATTTGGCGTCAAACAGATAATTCTGGAAATTTCCAGAATTTTAGTGATTGAGCCAATAGGAACCGAGATATGCCTAATTGTTCCATAATCTTCTCAGCCCGCCTCCTGGGAACTATAAAATACCGATAGTATCAAGCTGCAGTCAGTCGTTAAGCGGGCCGTGTTTTGAAACGTGGAATCGCGAATAGCCGGATCAGTCCAGTGCCGAGCAAGCATAGTGTGGTGTTTAAGCGATTGTTGAATTGAGCTAAGTGCCGAGTCCTGGTTTTTATTGCAGAACAGCATCGAGTCGTGTGAGGAGTAGTCTTGTAGTAATGAGTCGACAGCTGGTTACAGCTAAAGCGAGGAGACAGTGGAGAATTTCAGGCATTTGGTGAAACCGTAGAGTGTAGCTACGAAGATTCCCTCCTCTTGCTGAATTCTGTCTGCCCGCTTTGTGTGCTGTGATTGTTATTACTACTGATTACTACTTGTAGTCTACTATTTGTTGTAATATGCTGCTGTGTGTTGCTTGTGGTCGTCTGGATTGCATGTTTGTTTTTAGCGTATCTTTGTCTTCTAAAAATCGTCGTTCGTTATTGAGGCCTGTTGATTGCTTTCACACCATAAACCCACAACAAGCGAACCCGTTGACTTTACGGACTTAGTGGAGTTAAAATTTCGTAACAATATTCATTATTAACAATCTTTTCCTATGCACATATTCACATTCTTATTTTCATTGTAGCTCTTCACATAGGAAATTAATATTATTAATAATATGGTGAACATTTTGAACTACTTTTTTGTTTTTCCCAACGAAATATATGCATTAATTTATTATTTTTTCCGAAATTAAATCCATATGCCAAAATAATGAAAAAAAAAAAACATACATTTTTTTACTCGGGTACGTATCCTGATTATCTCACCTTAATCACGGTACTAAGTGCTGGATAAAGTACTATTAATATCCATCAACAATGATTGAAGAATTATATCATGTTACCCCAAATAATTCTCAAATGACTTTGTTAAATGACGATTATCTAATGAAAGTAAATTCTGGAATTTGAAATGGACGATTTTTGTTTGTATGAGAATATATCTGTTGAGTAAACTGAAACAAAAGTGTATCTATTTGGAACTTTGTAATGTGAAAAATAAAATGTTACACAGAAATGAATTTTTTATAAAAAAAATTTAAAGCTTAGCTTGAATTTTTTCTTGTGCACTACAACCGCACAACACGAGGCGTACAAAAGAATTTTGAACATTTTTATCAGTAAAGAAGTACCACAAAGGGCGATAAGACTAAATATAATAGAAAGATTTGAATGAAAAGAGTAAAAACAAGTCATTATATGAAATTCAACAAGATTTGTTAACCTAGTAAGATTTAAAGAAATGATATTTCACAAAATTTATTCTAGGATACAAAACTGATACCAATTAAGAAAGAAAAAAATGTGCATATTAAAAAAAAGAGAATTAAATCGATGCGTTTTGAAAAATTAAGCTTAGAAATTTTGAAACAAAAAATAATTATATTTTTGTTCTTCTGCTGTTTTATTATGTAAAATCGGAATAGAATCTTTATTTTAAGAATTCTCATAAGTCACAGCCTAATGTTTTGATGGCACAGTTATTTATTTCTTTATTACTTTGATATGATCCATTTCCGTTCTACTATTTCTATACTTGAGATAGAGTTACTGAATTTGTTGTTTATCAGTTAAAAGGAAAGCAATGTTTCCTTTTATAGGTTCCATAGAGAATAAACTGAGGGTTCCCTCACTATCAGGTATATTGCTTAGATTTTTTTAATACTTTTTCTTTAATTAAAAAGAAAACACGTCTAGTCTTGAAACATTTAAAAGATTAAGAACCTGATTTCACCATAAACATTTCGTTTTCTTTAGAAAGAAATGAAATAAAACACATATCCATCTCTTTTATCAACGGAAAAAGAAATTTACAGAACTTGGCAACTTTTTTAAGCAATTCTTTTTTCTTACCAATTGGTACCTTCGTTAATTAATTAATTAATAATGTCTAAATATAAATTCCAAGAAATGGCTTTAGTTTAGTTGGTTTAGTTATATTCAACACTAGGGCTATTTTGGGACGGACCTCGTCATTCTGAACCGCGGTCAGATGATGAGAACGACACCTGAGCTGGCAGCCCCTTCTCCACACTATACCAGTGGGTTACATTTAACCCGGGCGGATTTAACGTGCACCAGACCCGCTTGCACGACGGTTCTTCGATGGTATCTGGTCTCCAACCTAAAACTCTTCGGATCCGAAACCGAAACTTTACCACCAGTTCATCGCGGCCCTTGCAAGAAATGGCAGCTAATCTTGAAGCTCTCAATAGAAGCGGCTATACACGGTAATCGAGGAAAAAAGTGTCAAGGAATAAATATACCTTGATGAGGCACCTTCAGTTCGCGCAAAGGATTTTAAGTCTGGATACGAATTATAGCAAGGCACTAAAATAAAATCATACAAATTATTGTATATGGTTTATAAAAGTGTTGACTTATTCAGTTTAGTCCGCCTGATGATAGAAACCATGCGCTACCTTTTGAGAACAAAAATTTTCGAACTGTCATGCAAGACTAGAACCTGATCACTGAAAAGGGAATAAGCTTTGATGATAATTGTATCTTTCAAAAACCTAAAAGAAGTTGAAATGTAAGGAAAAGCAAGGAGGCACGAAGCACGCTGTGCCAGGTAGACGATATGTTGCTTAAGTAACAGCTTGGCGAATGGAGCTTCCAATGAAATATTTTTTTCGAATGAAGAAGATGAAAGATAATGATACTGACATGAATAATTTTTAAACACTTCGTTATGATGGTGTAGCAATTAACATATTGGGGTGCCAGCGAGAGTGGTCTGCTTAAAACTTTAGCGCATATTCTTAATAAAGGTTAATTTGTGCTTTAAATTTAATTTTTTCCAGTCCGTTGATACCAAAATTTGACATAAAACTAAAATTGCAATCATAAAATCACATACCAAATTTAATATATTTAAGTCATTCCGTTTTCGAGTTTTGCACTGCATTGACAGACAATCACCTCCTTTTTGGATTTGGCTCAAAATTTTACACTATAGACGCTAAATATGTGTACCGAATTTTATGCATCTAGCTCCTTTTGTATTGTAGTTAGTTTGTTAACTTATATTCGAACGATGGGGCAAACAGATTTCTTCTGAATGCAGTAAAAATTCGGTAGAAATCTAGAACTATGGTATAACTACTAAATTTCATCCATCTAGCTCTAATGGTTTTTGAGTTATCTTTGTTACAGATAGACGGATGAATGTACATAGAGCAAACAGACATTTATGAAGCCATGAGATAACATATAACATTGATTTAAGATTTATAAATTATCATGTCTACATTCATGCGGAAGTACAGACAGACAGATGATATTTATATCAAATTTTATCTACTTACCTCTTTGCGTTTAGCAATGATAGAATTTCCTCGTACACGAACGGCCTCTGTTTATTTCATTTCCTGTTAATGAATTTCGTTTAAAATTGATAGAAACCTACATCTATCTATTTCCATTGGTAAGCCCGCAGACCAAATTTCATCCATATAGTTCAAAGCGTCTCTGAGCTATCGTATTCAATGTCAGATAGAGATAATGCCAAAAATGGGGTATGTAAATGTGAAGACGAAATACAAATTCTTCACTTCGAATATGTTGATGATTACAATACTTTTCCTATACATCGCATACGAGAGACTGAAAATTACTTCATTTCCTTTAACAGCAAAAAAAAAAAAAAAAAAAAAAAAAAAAGGTTGTATCTGACTTATAATTAGTTTTGAATTTAACTCTGAAAGTCCTGCTTCATCCGGAAGATGCAACATGCAGCATCTCGAAGATTTCCCTCAGGGATTTCGAACTCGTTAACTGGAAATTGCTATAGAGCGTTTCCATTTCATATGGCTTATTTGATTTTTTTTTCTGTTTAAAGCTAAATGATTAAAAATAGACATTCCCTCGAGGAAGTCATTTAGGTCAGTAATGGAAGCTGTATAGGACAAATATATATAAGGGAATGATACTCGCCGAGAACAGTGGCAAACCTTCTTCTACAAGTACTTTGAAGAAATCAATGAAGTAAGTTTTATGCATTTCTACACATTGTATGACAAGTAAGAAACAAGAGTTTTTCGGGATTAGTTTGAAATTTTAATCTTACTATTTTAAGGACTTTATTTCTTTTACATTATTTTTCACACGTCTTTGAATTTTTTTTTTTAAGCTTTCTGTGTGATGTAAGGTATACAAACGATTTTTATATATCAACTAAATTAATAAATAGGTAACAAACGAATAATATATCACAAGAATCTACAAGTGGTAAAATTATCAGTTTTTGAATTTGATTTCTCTAGTATTTTATGTTAACTTGATTTAGAATGAAAAATAGCTTGAAAATATTTCTTTGTTAATTCTTGTGAAGGAAAATGTTTTTGTAATTTTTGATATCCAACTGAATGTTTTTGCTCGCATTTTATTTCTTTTACATTAAATTTTTAATTATGGGATATTAAATAATTTCTGTGAGGGCACATACAAAAACTGCTAAGTTAATTCAGATTTTAATTCCACAAAATATTTTAAAATACCTTTTTTTAAAATGCAAATTTTGACCTTATATAAGAAAGTATTTTGACTCTCTTTTCTTATAATTAGTTAAGATGGTGCATGATTCCATTCGGATTGGCTTTCGATTGTCTTATTTACATCTCACTTTATCCGAGAAGACTCCTAAACATCTTGTGTGCGCTGATGCAACAGATGTAAAAATGTAATAATTTACAAACACTGATAATGTGATTTATTTTACTGAACAAACAGTTTTTTTTCGTTTTGATATATGAGCATGTTTTATTGTACAAATGCACGAATTTCTTGACTTTCATTTTCTTTTCTGTATGGTATTCTAATTTGCGAAATCAGTATTTCAAAATACTTTCTTCATTAATGAAAATATATTAGATTTTCTCATTTAAATTTATTATTGGGTATACGTAAGTGTACATATTTTTTATTTTCTGTTTCTTTTTCATTTTTCTGTTTTAATGATATGAATTTCGGAATTTTTTTTGACTGCTCTTTTCCTCACTTATATTGTAAGTAACATTACAGGAAAATACCTGATGTTACATGATTGATGGAACTGGCAAAAAGTTTCAAGTGCAAGAAAGGTTTATTAATTAGTGGTTAGAAATAAAGTCAGTTTTTTATATAAAATTATTAACGAAAAATTGCATTAAAAATTTTATACTTAGCGATACAAAATATTTCATGTTTGAAAAGGTTTTGCTTAAAAAGAGCATAAAATCTAAAAACCATAAAATCTAACAAACTTTTGAAGAATGAAATGATTTTGAAGAACGATTATGATTACACAAGCACTAAATTTATGTCGATAGCTCTCACATTATTAAATAATTACAACACAAGAATAAATTTGGACTCTTTTTCCTTTTATTCTGGTCATCATTGCATAGCAGGCGCAGCCTTGCTACCGCACACACACTCGCTAACGCTACACGATACACAGAAGTCTTTTTCCCTTTGCCGCAAGAGGGCAGCACAGTGACAGGTCGGAACAGATTATGTAGGACAATTTAATGAATTAAATTTTATTAAGGAAGGAACCAAATAATTTTATGATAGGGATTATGAATGATGATAATGATAATGATTTAAATATGCTCGTTGAATAAACGTTTTACAATTTGATCTGTTGTATGGCCAAAATACTTAACTGAAATAAAAGAGAAAAAATGAATGATTGCATTACTGTGTGCTATGTGTAGAGAGGATAAAAAAATTCCTTACATTTCTTTTCTTGCAAATTTTTTTTTTAAATTGCAGCCTCATCATTTACAACATTGCACCTTCGATTCTGTTTCGCGTTTCTGGTAGATCCGAATCCAAGCTGCTGGCATCATTATCAGCGATTTATTCAGGTGTCCTCAGAAGCTCAGCTCTAAATTTATGTGAGTCCAGCATCTCACTGATGTCGTTATTGTCGACTTCCAAATGCAATTTTACGTGGCAAAAGGTGGAAAATTTCACCACACTACATTCCTAACATAATTTTCGGATAATTTTTGAATAACAATGGATATTTTTTTTATTTCTATTGTTTGAGTTTTTTCTTTTAAATTTTGTATCTGTATTATTTTTTAAAATGAGAAATATTAAACGAGATTTGAAAAAAAAAAAAGATAGGGAATTACAAAACTTTCAAGTATATGTATTGTTATTCAATATGTATGTATTATTTGTATTATTATTCAAGATTGCACATAAAAATTGAACTTTACCTATTTTAATTTTTTTCCAGAATGACAAAATTGGCATTCCTTTTCTTAGCAGTTATAACTTTGCTGGAAATTCAGCTAGTGTTTTGCTTACCAGAAGATGGCAGTATATCGGATTTTGCAGAACAAAATTATCCTCCTTCCTACGCACATAGAGCTGAAAATGACGTCCAAGACGACAGTCCACTCTTGAGTAACATTTTACAAGACGACGAAGACGAGGACGCAGCTGAAGGGGAGCAAAATGCATTGCAAAAGAAAGGATTTGGAGAAAAACGCGGTTTTGGAGAGAAACGAGGATTCGGAGAAAAGCGGGGCTTTGGAGAAAAGCGAGGTTTTGGAGGAAAGAGAGGATTCGGAGAAAAACGTGGTTCTGGTGAAAAGAGAGGATTTGGGGAAAAGCGAGGTTTTGGAGAAAAGCGAGAATTTGGAGAAAAGCGTGGCTTTGGAAAAAAGAGAGGATTTGGAGAAAAGCGTGGCTTTGGGGAAAAGAGAGGACTCGGAGAAAAGCGTGGCTTTGGAGAAAAGCGAGGATTCGGAGAAAAACGTGGCTTTGGAGAAAAGCGAGGATTCGGAGAAAAACGTGGCTTTGGAGAAAAGCGAGGATTCGGAGAAAAACGCTTTGAAGAATTTGGAAATCATCAAGAACCATATTGGCTTCAAATCTTAAAACGAACTGTTTCAAAATATCAAAAGGAACATTCTATACCTGAGTTTGATTTATATTAAGGATTAATTTAAAATAATTTTACTAATTAATAATTAAAATTAATTACTAATGCTAATTTACTAACTATTTTTTAATTCTTATGGAGCAATATGTAAATAACATTAAAATATTTAAAAAAAACATTTGTTGTTTGTACTGTTTACGTATAATAAATATATTCTGAAATTATGAGTGTATAGTACCTTAATAAAAGCATTAATACATTAATAAAATAAAATTAGAATATTTTAATTATAAATAAAATTAATTTTTTTTTTCATAAAAAATTCGTGAATGAATTGAAATAGAATAAAACAATAGAGTGGAAATATTTTTAGTTCGCACTTATTAAAATATGTTTTGGGCTTAAATCTCTGAAGTCTGATGCAAGCATCCGCCATATTCCCCCCCCCCCCCAAGATAACTTTCATATACAAAATTTTAAAATACAATAATAACCTCGATGCATTATTAGGGGTCATGCAAAGAGCTATAAAATATTTTTTGTTGTTTGATATTTTGCCATATTTAAAATTTCTTTTAATATTCATATTTATAAGAAATGTTTTAAAATTACTTTTTGAGTTATTTAATGGGAAATTTTCGAGATATTTTTAAATTCAGACTTACTTTACAGCTATTGAAATGAAAAAGAATCGATCAAATTAACGATAACTAAACATACTATGAGAATTTCCCTAAATGAAAATAGAATGAAAAAGATAACAGACAGAACAGAAAAACGAATGCTAAAACATATTTTGGAATAAGCGAAGAAAAAAAGGTATTTATCGCACTCAATTCATCATTTTATTATATAGGAAATATCTTGTAGACAGTTTACTCCACATACTATGAAATGAGAGCAGTACGAAAATACAAGTTTTTTATACATGTAAGTCGGCCTTCATTTCTAAAAAGAGATCAGAGTATATTCAAATAAGAATGGTATTATTTAAATTTATAAAGTTTCTAAATCAATGAATTCCAATACACACACAGATTGACAAACATTTGATCTTTGATGACTTGGATCTAAAATTTGATACCCTTTAAAATGTTTTATATAAAGAATGCTTGCCTCATTGAATTCCTTCAGCTTGTTCTGTTCTTGAGTTATTGAATCGAGGTGCTCATGGAGAAACAGGCGGGTACTCTCCTCTTTGAAGAATGGTATCTGAAATTGTATACTTTTAGACAGATATTCTTTTGATATCTACTAGACATATTCTAGACATATTCGTTCCATTATTGGTGTGTTTTGATGTCAAAATACACAGGCAGTAAAAAACTTTTGAAAACATTCTTGATTTGGCTGGTGTACCTAATGAGACAAAAAACTTCATAAGTCTTAAATTATGGCGCGTTGTTTCATAAACCCAAATTTTTATAACAAATTTCATTTTTGAAAGTACAGGGTGGTTATATTTAAAGTTCCACTTTGAAATGGTTATAAAAGGAAAACTATTGGATCAGAAGTTATCAAACTTGGTAATAATTTAAAGGAGGTCATGAGAATTTTTTTTCAGTTCAAAAACTCACCACCGGGAGGTGAAATGGCGCTGCATGCAATATTTTTAAACAAAATAAGACATGTACACATCGGTTTAAAATGTATTTAATCGTTTTTTAAACGAAACTGTTTGTGGGGTTATATAAAACTGCAATGTCTTGTAATTGGCTTACGGCAGGATGCGCTTTACATGTCATTGGATTTTCCAAATAAAAGTGAGCCTGTTTGTCAGAGTTTCTCATCGTTACGAATCGACAATGTCTCAGCCATGCAAGACCATGCTTTTCTCGTTAAATGTTATTATGCATGCGATAGCATTGATTGGCGTGTTTTGCAAATGTATCATTCAGAAAACGAATACGCTGAGGGATATGCTTTGATGAGAATACAGTAATGTGATTTAATTTGCTTTCAGAAAATGATAAATGCCACATTGAACATGTTTTGAAAACACATTTCAGAAACGATTAAACACATTTTAAAACATTGTCTTCATGTCCTATTTTGTTTAACAATATTGGATATAGCGCCACGCTGGTGGTGATTTTTTTGGTGGAAAAGAAATTTCCACGCCCTCCTTTAAATTAATACCAAGTTTGATAACTTCTGGTCTGGTATTTTTCCTTTTATGACCATTTCAAAGCGGAACTTTAATTATAATCACCTTGTATTTACTATCAAGGCTGATTTTTCCTGAAATAAAATATTTTTGAATTTTTAAGGGATTTATGCTGATATTTTCTGTTATTTCGTTTCTTTTATTACTGAAATATTATATTTTAATTGAACTACAATGAATATTTGCGCCAAGCACTCGCCTCTCCACATCTTAGAAATAAATAATGTTGCAAAAAGTTTCAATCAGGAGATTGCAATTTTAAACTAGCGGAAGTTGTCTCCCAAAAACTTTCTCGCATACTTTCTAATAAAGATGAATCTGCATTTTAGACGGGTTTGTTTCCCTGTAGACTTCGACCAGTCCCCTCTTTAACGTTCATCCAATAATGAAAATTGAATGAACAACCAAAACTTTCATCATTTTCCGCATTCAATAATTAATAACATTTGATTATTTGTTATAAAAATTTTCACCTGAGTATATATTTTAAAAATTATCCATGCACTTTTGTTTTTTAAGAGTAGCCTCTAATAAATGGAATGAATATTTAAAAAAAAACACACCAATTATAAACTATTAAAGAGATAAGAAGCAAAACTGAATTTCTTAAGTAGCCAATAAGAAAAAGCAGAAAAAAAGGGAAGAAAGAAGAAAAGCACTGAGAAATCGAAGAGGAATTTGCTAACTTTGAATGGGAGTGAAAAAAAGGCCGTTTGTCTACACTTCAAATCGGGTCTGGTCGAATTACTGCTGTGATACATCTTAATACAGAGAAAGGGTTGCTTTTTGTGTTTAAATCAATCAATTATTTGTGTGCTCCGTGAGTGCGTTGCTCATCGATCGCACGATCTGCTTTTTCTTGCTCGGTCTTTTATTCTTTTCACGTTTTAGTGTTTTTTTTCCACTTTTTTTTTATCAATGAACTTTAAAAAAAAAAGAAAAAAGCAAAGAGCCTTGAATGTTCCCGAGTGTAAAAATAAGCAAATTATTATAAAAATAAGAATGTTATTTTCAAAGATAATTTTAGGGCACTGATAGCTTTGCAATCTAAGCGACGAGCCGTCATTGTCAGTATTCAATAGGATAAAAAAAAATGCTTATACTAACCAATCGCAGATTCTACCTTGTAAATTTTTGCATTAAATCTGTAGCCAACATATTGCTAGGGAAAATTCTCCATACAAAATTCCATAACATCAACGGGTTAGCTGCAGTAGACGTCAGAGTCAACAGGCTTCTGTAGCAATAACGACGTTTATGGACACTAAATAAGATCATCGAGACTTACACTAGCACTAAACAACAGCCCACAACCAGCTAATTGGTAGTAAATAACTACTACAGCACTCAAAGCGAATAACCAAAAGCACTCAAGAGTGATTTATGTCCCTCCAAACATCTCAAATCCACCACTGTCTCTAACTTTTAACTGTCCCAATTGCCGACTTACTACTATACGACTGGCTATTCAACACATGACACAATAGTGCTTCAATACTTGACTCCAAGACTCGGTGCATGGCTCAATCCTCAATTCTCTAATAGTTGGTTTAGTTTTAGTTATATTAACATCTTGTTTTAAATCAACAGTATTTGGGACGAACCTCGTAATTTTGAACCGTGGTCAGATGACGAGGACGACACCTGAGACGACATCCACTTCTCTAAGCCTCCACATCACACCAAAGGGGAGGATGTTTGGTTCCGGCGGATTTAATGTGTACTAGACCCACTTACATTTTTTCGGTGGAATCGGGTCTCGAACCTGAAACCCTCGACTGCGAAGCCGAGATCTAACTACCAGGTCACTATCGCAGCCCCTCTAATCTTTTGAGCTCCACTCACAGCTGGACTGACTCAACTTACTAGTCGCTGACTCAATACTGATTTACTGTACGACTCGTCGCTGACTGCAGCGCACGTCACTACGACTGTGACTCAATTACTATACGACTGACTTCAGCTTGGTCATCAGGGCCTTTTATAGGTTCCGAATCAGGGTACAGAGAGTTCTCAAAGGTCACTGTAATTCACTTCTTGTTGGTCCTATCGCAAACATTCTTGCAGATTTTAGAATTTTACATTTTGCCGCAAAAGTCGCCGAGTTTGTCACCATGTCACCAACTGGCCGTCCAACTAGGACGATCATTGATCCGACATACTATCAATATCCAGTAAAGCTGAGTGTAAAACTAACTTTCTTATGATGTAAGTAACGGTGCAGCAACATTACAGATTCATAATAATATAGTGGGTGATTAATCAGCCATACCATGCGAATTAATTGTGTATAGGAACATGCAAGAATTATATATTTGAATTTCTTCATATATATAGTATATTCTACATGAATTTCATATATATATTGTACATGAATTTCTTCAATTTTGAAACAAAAATGATTGTTCGTTTCAAAATGTATCGGATATTATATTGCGTCTTCTGAAAAAGAGTTTCAAAAACAATCAACGTAGCTTGATTTCGTTAAATAATAAATAATTTATTAAGAAGAAATTCAGATATTTTCTTTTAATTGAATAAAAATAACAATTTTTTACTGGCGATAAAAAACTAATTCAATTCTCCTAACAAAAACGTGCACAGAACAGTAATTACTTTTTCAAAAACACATCCCAGAAAAAGTTTTTTCTTGTAAATTTTCGATTAAAGAAATACTTTCACTCACAAACAAAATAAGTAATTAACGTTCAGTTGAAGAATTTCAAAACAGATATTTTATTTATTTTGTGAATTTTTTCCTGTCTCACCTAATTAATATAAGAATTATATTCTTTTTTGTAATCTAATCAGGATGAAATGTGGACTTGTCTTTAAATGTCTTAAATTATTCATCTTTTTTTAATAACGGAGTTTTTATTTGAATAATTGAGTAACCAGTGTTTTTTTTTTTGTTTAAACTCTAACATAAAAATGCAACTCACGAACACTTTATCCGTCGATTATAAGAAGGAAAGAACTTTTAATAATATAATCATTTTATCAAACGAGATCTCCTTACTTTTTCCTATGTTACAAAGTATTGTTTCATGCTTTGATACATTATTTTTTGACGACATTTTTTTAATGTGATGTCGTTTTTAGAGCTAGATGAGAGGATCCGGATTTTTTTCCCAAAAAAACAAAAGTCAATTGCATATCGCACTTCTATAGAAATTACGGATTGCTTTGAGATCCCAGACGAGTGACCCTATTCCAATTATTGTCATCTGAGTGTACAAGTTTAACTGGGTTTACATGTGAGCGTTCTTGTAGCTGCACCTTCCCATAGTGTAAAGAAACATAAGCCCGGCAACAAACTTTTGATAGCTTTATCTATTAAAGAGTTACCTTCACCGGTTTTAATTTTTAAAAAATTACGCGTTCCACTAGCAATACATTAGATGTAGAACATAAACAATAAGAATAATTCGTTAATTATGATTCTTCTCAATTTGAAAGCGAGAGAACGAAAAAATAAATTTATGAATTGTATCGTTCATATTACATTTGTCAAAACTAAACAGTATGTTACTACTTAAACTGTGTTCCAATTTTCGGATATGAAACTTAGAAACTACTCTTATTTTAAAGGAAACACGTTTTAATCTACAATTTTAAAGTACAATAATATTTTGACATTATAATACTGCTGCATAGTAAATAATATTGAAATTACACATCTGCTTAGGATTTATATTAAGCTCAAAATATTGCCTTTCATATTCGTGACTCAACAATCTAATAGATACTTCGGCTTATAATTTTATGTATATAAATATAATTGACGGTTTTTTTTAAAATCTAGATGAATAGCATCCAAAATAATATTGAAATAGAGTAGTATTATATTCATATGTAATTATTCACATGAAAATTATTAAAGTCGGCTAAAATCTTTATAGAAAAAAATGTGGCCGATATTTAGTTAAAAGAAATTCTTTTACAAAATTTGCCCTCAGAGGGCATATTACTGATTATTACAATTACACAGTCAGCGAATACAAATTGTGCATTAAACTTACCCTTTTCGTCAGTATTTCTTTGAAATATCAAACTAACAGTCATTCATATAAAATTCCAACATATATTGCGGCCCCTACGAGAAATTCTGTTCCTGAGTTCTAACAAAGCCAATCGACTTTTTCAACAAACAGTCACGGAGCCAAACGGAATGAGGATTCAGGTTGAACGATCAAACATATCTTAAAATGACGTATGATTACACGTTCTTCTGTAAACCATCACACTTTCCAAACACACTTTTATTATAAATACCCTTGTATAAGGATCTCTATCCATCTTGAAGTTACTTTGTTAAGGAACAGATGAAATTACTTTGTTAAGGAATTTGTTAAGTTTCTTTGTTAAAGAACTTGTGTGCTTGCCATGCAAGGGCAATGCTATTTCCCAGTAGCGACGTATAAATTTTTCCAGTTAAGGAAAAGACGTCACTACGCCTCTCAGGGCTAATTATTCAAAGGAAACTCAACATACATTTTACAATGGATCCACAACATACCGCATCCTATTGACAATACACTGTACTTAAAGAATCAAATGAGTATTTTCCACACAGCAAATGAGGCAATCGTGTGTATCTCGATAAATTATCGAATCATACGTCAAACCGTATCGAGCGCACATCGAGCACGACAATAATGTAGACAGTTGCCTGAAATTAAAAAAAATATGTTTTTAAAAAATTTCAGAAATTCGGAAAAACTTTATACGACTATTAAATTAGTATCATTAAAAAGACGATTTTTTAAAATTTGGAACAGTAAAAAATTTATTTTTCTGCAATAATATTTCCGGAAGCTGTCGCAAATAAATACAAAAATTTATTTTATATTTAATTAACTATTTTAGTTCTAAAAATATCGCTCTGAAGTGCACATTTGCCCCTCCAAGTTATACATGCGCCAAATGTGATAGCTGTAGGTCAAATGGTCCGACTTGTAGAGTGCCAACGCACACACACTTTATCATTAGTAGCGATACATTATCTATAGGTCTATGGCTTCAGAGTATGGCATGTGACAGCTTGTGTATCAAGTACATAAAAACTAACATGAAATAAATACATAAACCCTATAATAGAAAACAATAAAAAGCGCCTAGTGCAAGATAAGAAGATCGTCAATTTATCCTGCTCATGTTGACTCGATTAGAAACGGTAAAAATCCTTCTTTGAAAAATTAAAACAAAAATATTGTTGTTTCTTATGGCACTTGTTATAGAGGATTATCAAGGATTTTAAGCAGAAAGAGAATCTCTTATTTCAGTAGCAATAATTCGGGTCAAGAGTTCAACTTAGTTATGCATGCGGCATAACCCTCTTTACGGGGCAGACTTCATTCATGCATTTCATTCACTCACCCACAGATTGTAATTTAGATCTAAATCAGAGAACGATCACCGCTGAACTATTATCCCTAGTGGAATTGTTTCGACATGGAGGATTTTTTGGCCACGGCAGATTTATTCCGCCACTGGTTATTACATACACGGGTAGCTTTCGACCGTTGGGGTTCGAACTCATAATCCACGGAATGCGAATCCAACGTCCTACCAACCAGGCCATCCCGGTCTTTGTAACATACAAATAAATTGAGGTTGTGAAAAGCTCATTGTCTAGGTATTCATGTATGGAGAAGAATAACCAAATACATTCCCATTTAGTGTAGGATATCTTAAATTGAGAAACGTGAAAACATCATCAACTAACAAGCAAACGAAATGGCTACCGTGAGTTCACTGTGCGCGATGTTAGTGTCTAGATGTGTGGATCCATAAGATGGTGAAATTGAGTCATGTGAACTTATACTTGCCTCAATCTCCTCTATTCAAAGTTTTTGAATTTTCATTTGATTTTTACATCGTAAAAAATTTGAATCTAAATTTTAACTCTTTTCCGCTATATTCAAATATGTAATAACTAAAAGTCCTAATGAAAGAAGACAAGTTTCATAGTAAAGGAAATAGAAAGCGACCAAAATGTAATATTTGACTGACATGAAAGAGCTTTCCGTTTTCTATCACTAAAGTTTCCGTTTTCGAAGAATGCTAGAGGTTTCGTTTAGCTCATAATCTGAATATTGCTGGAAGAGACACGGCGATCTGGTGGTCAAATCTCATGATTTATAACGGATGTCCAGAATTTCCAAGACAATTTCATTAAAAAAGTCCGAAATTTGATCACACATCGTAGTTGATACATTTTATAGCATTAATCCATTCAAGAAGGCAAGAGATTCCTATACTTGTCGATGTGACTTTTGCTTTTTGGTAGGTTTTCTAATAAACTATCAGCATGTGACAGAGGAGGATCAAGGTTCTTTTTTGTTTTTCCAAACAAAACAACTTCCAAGCGCGAAGTCCCGGCTGGCAAGATTGCCTCTAGCTTCACAAATGAATTCATCGCTATCAAAGAAGCTTTATACAACTGCTTCGCTATCGCTCACAAAGAAGCTGTCAACCATCGCTGATAAAGAAGCTTCGGAGCAAGTTGCTTGCACAGGCAACGCAGATTCCTTCAGATGGGATCTTGATCTTCTCAGATTGCAAATCCGCCTTAGAGACTACTCAAGATGAAGAGACAGGGCGTTCCCAGAATATTAATACTATCCTGTTCTCTATCGTGACAATGAAAAAGTCGTGCATCTTGCAGTGGATCCTATCCCACGTGGGCATTGAAGGAAACGATCAGGCCGACCAAAGCGGTGGATTCCACCCCTCTATCTACTACTTCTCTGGATGCTAATGCAGTGGCAATGTCACAGAGGCTCTGTACCAATCGAAATAAATTCTCCCTGACAAATCTAAATTATACAAGAGACATCACAATCACAATTGCAAGACTCTGAACAGGACAACTGAGGGGCATGAGGCTCATGCCCGATGGTTCCAGACTCTATGAAGAATGCAGATACTGTCCAGAAGTGCAGCTGGATCCGGAGCATATTTTTAGCTGCCGTTCTATTTTCCAGTCCTCTTCAGAAATTGACTGCACCAAGGATATTCATTATTCCGATAAAGCTGAAGATATGGCCAGGGCTGTTCTGCATGCTTTCGGCCCAATCTAATCCCCCCTCTTCTCTCCCTTTTTTTTTCTTATTTTTTTATTGCACTTGTACCACAACAACAACTATGAGCAGTCACATAATCCGATGTAAAAAGGAGAAGCATTTTTACAGGAGAGAAGCTTACTCCCAATGATGCTATGCGGATGTTCGGAAAGAGTTTGTTATCTAATGTTTCATTATCCAAGTAAATGCAATTTCAAAATTTTACGGTTTGACATTTCCATGGTTCAAAATGGGTCGATTTATGACTTAATTAATAGCAAATGGTACTCTTTATGAATATCATGCTATACGCTGTTTTAAAATTTCTATTTAATTACATATTATAGGTTATTTGCGTTGACTATGTCTCTTTAGAAAAATGCCATCTAAAATTTATTCTTAAAAACTAAGATTTAACTTCGAATATTTCCAGTCTAATGAATCTCCCCACCAACCAGCATAATGAGTTTCAGTTCCTTTTTGCCTTCCTATTCAAAACAGCTTATCTCATTTCTTTCTTTCGGTTGTTTATAATCCAAAAGAAGGATCATTTGTAGGAAAAAATACAATTGATGAGAGCATTTCTTCTTTTTTACGTTTTAAATGGGAAGCGTTATAAAAATATCTTCACTTAGTAGGTATCATTTTTTTTTCTTGTGTACCTTCCTTTTTCCCTTTTAGAGAAAGGGGTGAAGTTTCTTTTTTATTTTGAATTTTTGCTCATGGAAAAGTATTTATCTTTCAGCAAACTATCTGCTGCCTTTATCTTTAATGCAAAAATCTAGAAGAGGGGACATTTTTTATTAACATGTGGGTTTTCGTCTTATTGTTTCCTATCATTTCTATTTATTTTAAAATTCTTTCCAATTTCTTTTTATTAAATGAATATCAGCACGATTCGGATTTTTTTTTATTTGAACTGAAATTAGCAAATCAAATGAGAGCTCCAAGTTTATAGATTTTTTTTTCATTATATGCTGTATACTTCCTTGGAAGAAATCTTAATGATCCTTATATTAATGTTTGGAATGCAGGGAACGTAAGACGCCTTTTAACATTTGATGATTAAAGTATTTTGGAGAATATTTTATCAAGGCAAGTATTAATGAAAAAATTTAAGGTAGGGTCGAAAATCTCGTCCATATCATCATATCACGATAATGTTTTAAAATTGACTCGACAGTCTTTATATTATTTTTTTCAAATTTACTAAAAATACATTTTAAAAAGAATATAGAAAGAAAAAGTGTATAAAAAAAGACTATAAATAGAGATAGTCAATAATTTAAGATATATAAAAATTAGAAAAAAGATACGAAAAAAACCCCATTAATTTCATTGAAAATTAATTCATTGATATTAATAAGTAATGTTACGATATATTTTAAGGTAACTAAAAAATTAATCATTGAAGAAAGATTTAAAAGAATTAAAAATCGCAAAAAAAATTAAAAATTTGAAAAATCTTTTTTTTTAGTGCACACTTGCTACCCAAGAAATAATGACGGCCTATATATCTGATAGATCTAGGTCTAACAATCAGCTTTTTGAATAATAGAGTGGGCCATGATTTCGAGAAGACTTCAAAAAATCATAATGAAAAAATAATGCCAGAAAAAAGATTTGGCTTCAATCTCTAGGCAAAAAGTGCCCAAAATGTATATTCAGTTTTCTTCCCAACAAGAGGAAGAAACGCTCGTGCGTAGAACTCTGAATCTGAGCACTCAGGGTGTTCAAAACTTTGCAAAAGGCTCATAATTTTTACGCAAGAGTGAAAATTAAACTTGAAATAGAAAAAAAATTCGTTAGAAATAGTTGAATAATAAAAAAAAAAGCGGAAATGTTAAGTTTCCCGCTTTTCTCTGAAAATCAAACATCAATATCAAGAAACATTTTTAGGAAAGAACTTATTCTCGATCCTCGAATTTTGACCTATAGGAAATTACTTACAGGCATTCTCGAGTATCCTTTTTTTTCTTTTGTTAATTTTGAATATTTTAAGAAATGACTCTGGAATTTTTACATTAGTGTTTGGTATGCAACACTTAATTCAGTAGAATTCCAGAAAATTTATTCAAAAAAGAACGAAAAAAAAATATTTTTTCCAAATTTGCAACTATGAAAAATTTACTTCTGAACTAATTAAGTTATCATATTATTCGACGGCTCATTTTGCAGATTTTTTTAATTTTTAATCAAATATTATCAAATTTATATCAAATGTATTACTAATTAGATTTGGAGAGTAGAGGAGGAAATGACTCATCAAATTGAGCTTTTTCCCAGATTTTTTACTACAGGGACGAAAAAAATTTACTCCCGTAAGTGTATTATTATATACAATAGCAGGAATAAATTCCCTTTTTTTTTTAGTCAAAACACGCTTTAGTCTTAAATGATTTTATTAAAGCATATTCAATAATAAATGCTTTTTATATTGTAAATGTTGCAAATCGACGCCAGTCGAAAGCAAACAACAAAATTCTTCACTTCAATGAGAGTTGCTTTAAGCGACAAATATCGCAAAACAAATGAGACTTTAAATAGTTCACCTGATATTATGCAAAATGAGGCGTTTATTTTGGGGGGGGGGGAGAGGAGGAATGATTCACAGATACAGACTTTCAAATTTGAAGGATAGTATTGTATACAAATAAATATTTATTTTCCTTTCTTATTCGCAGATTAATTTCACGATGCAGATTATTTATTAATATTTTTTTTGATTATTTTCTTTAAAAAATATATTTCTATTGACGTTGATAAAGAATTTTAATTGCTTATATTTTCGCACTTGATATTTATTTCTGAAAAGTTAATAATTTCAGTTTCTGTAAAAATAGAATTTATACAAAAAATAATGTCACATGATTTAATATTTAACTATCATTAAGACTAAAAAAAAATTATTGAAAAATTTAGTCTGATAGAAAAAAAATATCATTTGAAATTTCTAAATTAGGACTGTTAATAATTTGAATTTAGGATTTCCAATTCTCCAACAGAGTGAAGCACGAAATGTATTGTTACTGAATGCCTTTGCACAACAGACATCCCCCCCCCCTTCTTTCATTGATGAAATCATGTCCGCGTTGCAATGGAAACAAGGGTGCAGTGGTCCTGAGGGTAAAGACCCCTGAGCACCCGAAGGCAGAAGTCTGACTTCTCGTTCATATGAAGATGACACTCACTGCACAACCCTTTTTTACAGGGGTTACAATGCTTTCACACACTCCACAGATAAAACGAAGAGTAAAGAACAACTACGCTCTAACCGGGGCGCCTAGAGCACAAGGAAGACCCGCTACCCCTAGGCCAGTAGTCCGGTAATTTTTTCGTTACTGATAATTTATCTGTACCTGCTTTACTAAGAATTTGAAATGATTCGAAGGCAATTAGATTCTTTTCCTTACAAAGGAAAAATGAGATAAAATCCGCAATTTTTACTTACATTTTCCTTTTGCATTTTCTGTTTGAAATGTTCCATCATTCGCAAGTTATTAAATGAGTTTTATTTTTCTTTCGGATTACATTCTAAAGAGCATCGTTTTGTTCTTGAAATTTATTTGAATTCCTTCAAGAAAAGTACAGGTATTTAAGCAAAGATTTCAGTGTTTTAAGAAATAAAATGGACATTGCTTCATAAAAAAATTTAATATATTAGAAGATATCTGATAACTTTTATTTAAGAAAAAGATTTCAAATTTTAGTAAAAATTTGCAGAATTTGTAGTCACTTGTACAGGGTGCGGCAAAAAAAAAAAAAAAAAAATCGGATAAAGTTATTACATTATAGAATAGAAGTTCATTAATTTCTTTTTAATTTTTGTTCATTTCTTTTTGTCTGCCACTTCAATTATAATATATTTTATGATGTATCTTTTAGTTTATGTACTGTTTATTAGCCTTTTTTACAATGCCAAGCAAAAGATATGCTATTTTAAAGTTGGAAACCGAACTGTATAAAGTAGTTCGTTTGCTTAATGTGCCTCGGCAAACATTGTCTGATGCAATCTATTGTTTCAAAGGGCTTGGCAATGATGGTCAAAGTCCAGGAAGGGAAATAAAACGTATGGTGAATTCTTTCAGTAGCTATAAGGTTATCAAAATCGAGTTCAACGGAATTCGAAGGTTTCCATGACAAAGATCGCTCATGAACTGGAAATAAGGGACCGATCTGTGCAACGAATAGCAAAATCAGAGCTTGGACGGAAGCCTTACAAGGTCGAAAATGTTCAGCTACTCACTGAAGAAAATAAACTCGTGAGGCTCCAAAGACGCCGAAAGCTTTTGAAACGGGTCAGCACTGATAGAGATTCTTTTTCACTAATGAGAAGCTCTTTACCGTCCAAAAGCTCGTAACTCCTAGAACTACAGGATCTGGTCTGTAGACGCACCAAGCAATTCAGCAATTGTTGAACATCGCAAAAATCCAAAGTCGGTCATGGTTTGGGGTGGAATTTGTGAAAGCTGCAAAACATCTCTGGTTTTTGTGGACGAGGGAGCTAAAATAATTTCAAAAGTGTTCCATTGGGGCATTCTAGAAGCTGTTATATTTTCATGGGCCAAAACGCATTTCGGCATTGTAAGTGAGAGTTTCAACAAGACTCTGCACCAGCTCACAAGGCTAAAAAGGCAGAAGAGTTGTGCAATACGCATTTTCCGGACGTGAAATCATCTGGAAAGTGGGCACAATACTCGCCAAATCTCAATCCAATGATTAAAGTGTATGGTTTATTTTGGAGTCTACGACTTGCACTAGACGACATAAAAGTTTGGACTCTCTAAAGCAATGGCTTTGGCGGGAATGCGATGGATTAAAGGTAGAAGCCATTGCTGAAAATTTCAATAAGCGTTTGGCCTCTCCATCACTGCAAAAGCCGGCCATTTTGAAACCAATTAAATCTATTTATCAGTAAAAGTCTTATTATCATTTGTTATAATTGGTTAATTTTTAAAATTTTTAATCAAGTTATATTAAAATGCCGCACCCTATATATATATATATATATATATATATATATATATATATATATATATATATATATATATATATATATATATATATATATATATATATATATATATTCATCCATTCCTAAAAAAAATATATTAGAAAAATTCAAAAGACATAAAAGCGAGAAAACATCTGATAATTTCTAAAAAAATTATAAAAAATTGAAAAAGTATTTTTTTAAAAAAATAATTAGATATCTAAAATCGAATCCTTTATTTGACAAAGCTCTTAATGTGAATTATTCAAAAGACAAAATTCGCAAACAAATATTGAAAAAAGGAATAAGAAGCAACATTAAAAAAAAAGAAAAAAGAAAATAGTCTTATTTTTTTTTGAGAAAATTAAATTTTGTAAGCTTTAATTTCCGCAAATCAAAAAAATAAAATTTCAATTTTTGCATACTTTACATCTACCGTGAAACAAAGCGAATTTGATTGAAATTACGAAAAGAAACAGTTATGAGTAGCAAATGAGCACATTTATTTACTTCAATAAAATTTATTAATAGTTTTTGAGAGGTTAAAAAATTTCGTCAAAATCAGTCAATTTTGGATTAATTAGTCTTTCAAAATTGGTGAAAATTTTTATTCTGAGAAAGATACTTCGAAAATAAAAAAGAAAGTAATGAGGCTTCTCGCGATTTTCTCGGAACTTTCAATTGAGTGAGTGAATTTCTCGCTTGTATTGACTAGTAAGAATGATTTCATATTGATAATAAACAACAAAATGCACTATATAGACAACAATGAAAACTTTCTGCAAGTATTTAAAATTAAATTATTTATAGATAGTTTGAGAATTAAGTTTGTATTATTTTCATTAACAAGATAATAATAAATTTTTACAAAATTTAACAAAAAAAAAAAAAAAAAAGAATCTTGACTGCAGACCACAAGATGAAGGTGGATTTTGTTTCGTCTTGATTCAAGCTTATACGTTGTCTGTAAGGGTATGAAAATCTATTAATGCTGCGAACTTTTGTGAGAGTTAGTTTGATTAAATTAATGCGCAATTTTTAAACACAAGGTGTAATTTAAAAGAAATGTCATAATTTTGAACCGTGGTCACAAGATTCTTACATACTAAACTTTCAATACATTTCAATTCAAACAATATCTTTTAGAATAATCCCAGCGAAAGATAACACAAAAGTACCTGAATCATATCCCAATATTTGTTAATTTAAATGCTGCGATCTATTTTAAACCGAAATGAAACATTATCCTTACACTGTATCCATTCTTTTTAAATCCAACACGAATCTTAACATTTCACTCCTCTCGAATTATAAAGCCGTTGCTATGAATAGATCGAAATTTTCTGAATCCTGATTGCTTTCGAATCCTGCTTCCGTCAGATGCATTAATTTATGTTTTCTAAACCAAATCCACTTGTAATGAATGATATTCATTTCAGCGCTTCTCAAAACCCTTGGAGACTGAAAATTTATTTGAAAGATTTAATCTGAAATTAAATTCACCACTTCCATTTCCTTTTCAAATTCCCTGAAGATAAATTGCTTTTTCAGACAGTGTTTCGCTAAAATCCATGTTTAAAGATGACGAAATTGCATTGCAAAATGTCATTATGTCATTTATAAAAAAAATTGTCCACCAGTTAGATATATAAAGCAGACTATGTTACATGAGAGTTGCATAAGTCACTCAGTCCTCAGAATTCACAGTAGGAGAAGCAAAGTAGGTATTGGTTGCTTTTTTTTAAAAAAAAAAATGATCATTTTTTTTAAATCTATATATTAGTTTAAATTGTAGTTTTATATATTTCTAGTTACATGTTTTGTATTCTGCTATATTTTATTCTATTTTCCTTCCTTCGGTTCGGTTATATTGTTATATTTAGCATTATTTATGAATTTCTTAATGAGGTGTGTAATAAAACACCTGCTAGGTATTAAGCTTCTCAGCGCATTAGGTTCGTATTTACTATGCGATTACATTTCATATCTACAATTATTTTATACTTGCCGTCTTTGGCGACCAGTTGGTTCGCCATTCTTAAGACTCTTTAAAATTGTCAATTAAATACTTTCTGTAACTTGTTATTGTCAATTAAATACTTTATGTAACTTATAATTGTCAATTAAATGCTTTATGTAACTTGTCTTTCAATAGCTTCTTCATCAAAATTTTTTTAAGGTTCAAATTTTGATAGTCATATAATTCACTCATGCTGTTATAAAATCCTTAAACCCGTAATGCTCTTTATATATATCTCTCTAATTATCTGTGAGCTCTAGCAAAATTTCAACTTTAAAATAAAGTGGGAAATGATTAAACTGCAATTGATATAAAATTATTTTTTTCTGAAACCAAGCATTTTTTTTAAAAAAATATGAGTGCTGAAAAAAGAATCGTTATGTGTACTATAGAATAACTCCCATAATTTATGTAATATCTCAAGACTTATTCAACAAAAATTTCTTAGATTCCTCATAAAATTCAGTTTCTAGTTTCACTTTCAGAAGGATTTAAATGACATGAATAACAATATTTTATCTTGTTTCGGTCTATAAATACACTTCAAAAATGATGAAGTGACTGACTTAATTGATTGAAGGGAAACTTTTTATTTAAAATATTAGTCCTGAAAAATGTTTGGTTAAATATTAATCCCAGAGGAGAGGATCTAGAAGAAAGCTAAGAATTCTTCATTTATAGAGCATTTATAGACCCTAGCTACATATAATATAATTATTTACTTCCTTTATAACATTTTAAAGCATTTTTTTCTATTATTAAGAGTTTACAAAACAGTCGTTAGGCCTTGAATTATAAGTATATATATTAAAAAATGTTTGTCTTAAATAAAGCTTATTTATTGAATTAATAATATAGATATTGTAAAAGTCATTGAAAACTTTTCTTTACATTTAATTTTTAGAAAAATCATAGTTTCATATTTATTTCATTTCATGTAGACACGTGGCGAAAATTATACTTTTATATTTTTGTAATAATAATTTATTTATTTTTTTAATTTGAGCAATTAAGAAAGCATAATTTCAGAATTCTATTAGAGCTTCTGCCTTAATTAAATGATCATAACATAATATTTTTACTTTTATCCGGAATAGCATATACTTCAATATTAACTTGAACGAAGATGTCAATTTTAGATAAAATGCTTTGAACAAAAACTATTTTCTAATGTGTATTTATTAGTGTACAAAACAAAAGATTTTATTGTTTCATTTCTTTTTCAAAATTTTCAGCTATAATTTATTATTATAAATAAAGAAGTGTCTTATTTTCTTTTCTAACGAATTCACCACAACTGGCGTCACTCATATAGAATAAGGAATAATTTAATGAATATATTAATTGGCATATGAAATAATTAAATAATGTATTATCAACGAGGACAAATCAATCAAGTGAGTGATATTTGAAAAGTCTATCACATCAGGAAATGAGCAAAACATCGATTAAAACTCTCAGCTCAATAATTCTAAATCAAATGAAATTAAATCAAGGTTTAAAATGATGCATAATTTCGATAAAAAAATAACAAGTTTGCATTCAAAAGTACTCAAACCTAAGATTGCTATGCTTGCAATTTTAATACCACATTTGCGCGGGTCTTGAGCATTGTATAATAGTTTATAGATGGAACTGGTCATTGTAATAAATTATTGTAGTTATTGTGTCGGAGTTTCTTTAAATTGTGCGAATTTATTCAACTCGCATACGATTAGAATAACGTTGTGAGCCAGATGATATTACAAACATCTTCCAGTCTTAATGTTAGAACTGCGTTTCTGAAACTAAAACTGTTTTCTTTTTTGGCACCCCCGTTAATATCCAAAACATATGAACTGATATTTTGCACTAAGTCACATTGTAGTTTCAATGTAGAGCTTCGAAGTATGTAAAGAAACAGATAGAACGTGGGTTTCAGAATATTGCAATAAAGAAAGCGTTGGTAACTTCCTAAAAGACAAGATAAATCAACCTTTCTGACTGCCTAATATTGATTTTATCTCCCCGCAAGAGGAAATTTTAAGTCGCCTTAATCTCTTTATTTACGAAAACGCTCCTTATCGCGTAGATTTAACGATGCAAAGAAATGCAAGCACGATTTATTTTACAAACTTCTAAAGAAAATGGCATTTTTTAAAAAAATGCTTGTAAAAATTTACTTTTATAATTCAATATTTTTATAGCAAATAAGTGATGTATCAAACAGTAGATAATTTTGATGCAAAATTAATAAAGAATATAATTTAGAGTTAATAACTATGATAGTATAACTTTAATAAATAAATTCAATAAGCGTTTTATAACAATTGAAGCATTGTGGAACAAAATTATTGCCCATTACAATTTCAAAATAAGCCATATAATTCACATCTAACGTGCTCAAATATTAATAAAAAGTGTGAGAATCGTCTTATTGCTTATTGAATTTAATAATTTTTACATTATCAATGATTATAATTAAATACGAAGAAAATAAAATCATTCATACAATTCAGTTCATAAATAAAGATAATTTTTCATAAAATCTAGTTTTGGCTTCGAATTAGTCAAGATAAAATCGAATTTAGCATTATATTCATAGAAATAGTAAAACATCAAAGAAAGTTCAAGTTGCTGACGAATTAAAATTCAATCAATGTTCGGATTAGTCAAGTTTTGCAAAATTTATGAATAGTCTCTAAAATGTGTCGTCTTAATGTATCAAATATGGCATTTCTAAGAATTAAAATTGAAAATTTTCGTTTTGTTAATTTGAAATTTGTTTAATTATAGCGTAGAAGTATAAAATATTAAATATCAGAATCATAAATTTGGAACATTCTCATAATAGAAAGAAATTTTTCAGCAATATTTGCTCAATTTTTTTCTTTTTTTTTTTTTTTAAATTTTTTTTGCGAAAGTAAGCAGTAAAGTGTCGTGTCAAGAGATATTATTTCAGACTGCACAATAACAATTCTATAGAATGAAAATGTTGCTCAAATTTTGTGATTATTTTTCTATTTATCAACCAATAGCAACACACCGTTTTAACAATACGGACCAAAATAGCAATCACAGAAAAATTTTATAAACAATATTAGTTGTTAAAAATCTATTCAGTTGAAAATAATAATTTATAGACATTAAATTTTAAATTAATTTATATAGCTCTAGAAAATAGTTAAATTGGCATGACTGAGTAAAAAATCTTTTGAATTTTGAGGAATAAACATTTTGTTTCTTATGGAATTAATCCGATTTGTTTGATTAACAGATTTAGAATTTATAAGGAGTAAAAAAATGATATCAAAGTAACTAAATAAAAAAAACCACTAATGGAAAACAGTTCCTTCATAAACATTTCAGCAATTCCTTCAAAAATGCTAGATTGCATTTATGGGATTCTGAAATCTGATTTCTCACAGTGCACACATAAGTGCATTTATCGCCATAATTATAAAATTAAGGCAAAACGAGGACCAAACCTGAACGAAAGAATTAATTTCGAACTTTTTTAGAGTACTTTTACTGATTGTAATAAAAGATTAAAAACTGATAGACAAATATGTGTGTTTAGGATCAGTGTGGTAAGACATTTTTTATACAGAACACGCGAAAAAATCGATCGTTCTTGTATTAGGGGTTCCAAAAATTTCTTTCTCATCGCTCTATGAATGGCCTTATTTGGCTCTGCTTGTGCAAACATGCAGGCTTATTTATTAGCCGTATATGTCATCAGTTTCAGCTCGTACCAAAGCTCTACTATACCCCAAGTCGGAACTACACCCCAAAAAAGTTTTTATCCATTTGATGGGATTGGAAAGGTGTAACTTTTTATGAGCTCCATCCTCAAGGTGAAACAATAAATTCTACAAAATACTGTCATCAACAGGATCAATTGAAAGCTGTCATAGTAAAAAAACAGCCAGAATTAATGAAGCGGCGAGCGTTTTCATCATGACAACGCGAGACCACATACTGCATTTGTCGTAAGAGAAAAGCTCTTACAGTTTGATTGGGATGTTTCACCGCATCCTGCCTATTCTCCAGATCTCGCTTCATCTGATTATTACTTCTTTCTGTCCTTAAAAAATTCTCTTCGCGATAAGCGCTTTAAATTCATCAGCGAAATAAAAGAGCGCCTCGAGGATTATTTCTTGTCCAAAGTGCAACAATTTTGGAAAGAAGTCATAATGAGGCTTCCTAAAAGATGGGAAAAACTAATAGAGCAAAAGGTTTCTTATATAACAAAATGAATAATATCTTAAACAGGAAATTTTGTGTATTCATTTCATATTAGAAATAGATAAGAAACTTATGGGACACTCTAATATAAAATTTCTTCCCAGAATAATGCTATTTTACTTCGAAAGCATTTTATTTGCAAAATCTTTTTCTATCTATTCGGTATTAATTATATGAAATCACTTTTTACTACGAGTGTGTAGATTCTATCTCAATGCTTTCTTTCATCAGAGACAATACCAATGATTTGTAAATTACGGCGAATATGTCCATCTAAGAAAGGAAAAAAATAGCTTATAAAAATTAGAAACAATATCTATATCAGACAAAAAAAAATGAACGCAATGACTATGAATTAAGCTTTCTGTTCTTCGAATGCAGTATTAAAGTAATGTACTTGGGCTTCGATTGATTGCATTTCTCTCTCTCTCTCTCTCTCTCTCAGAAAACAAAATTAGTTTTTTTTACGAGATAAACTATTTGTTTAGGAAATCAATCACATCACTAGTGGAATCATCCTCTTCGCACTCTTTATTACACCTTCGCATACAATGACGAGTTTGATTCGCGTATCTAACTACTGAATTTTAAAATTTTAATTAAAAATCAAGTGAAGAAATTAAATAACTTTAAATTCAAAAATCACAAGGAAAACGTTTCAATATCGCAAGTACCTTTATATTATTATTAGGAATCAAAATAATAATAAATGTCCTAAGTAAGATATGCCATCTAATTCGGAAGTTAAGTACATTTGTAGGTCAAGGACTTAAATTCAGTTACTAAATCCATCTCTAGCTTCTTTGAAATCACAGGAGATAGCGTTAAGTCAAAAGTATGAGACGAAATTTCTAGTGATTCCACACTTTCGACATTAATTTGAATTTCATATTACTAGTACTTAAATCATTTTTGACAGAGTACAGTCAGGAAATGGATCAATAAACCAGAAACAATCAAACACGACTCAATCTTTTAAAATCACTAGAAAGCTTAAATAGGGAATTTCTCATGGTCATTTGTGTCGTTCTTTTTTGTAAAATCTCTGTTCCAGCAGCATAACAGCTTTATTATAATCTTAATTTTCTTAATTGTTTCTAAAGACATTTATCAAGCTCATTAAATAAATCTGTTCCAACTAAGTGGGCTTTTAAAGAATTAAATTACAATCTCCATTTAGAAAGCCATGTACTGTGGGAATTCCAAAATGTTGGCCATTATCTTTATTTTTAGAAAATTGCGGCAACGCAGTCCTCGGTCAGCTAACATTGAAAGTTCAATGTTCCCATATCGATATAACAATCAATTAAAGAGTTGAATGTTGGGGTAGGTAATTGGAAGGATTGTAGATGCTTTTATTTTTATTCAGATTTCATAAATATTTGTTTGATCTGAATCTCATAGTGATGTATTTTTTGGCGGATTCTTCACTTAAATTATCAGGATCTTTCCGAACTTGCAGTCTACCAGTAGCTATGTATACAGAGTCACTTTTTTTCATTTTTCTGAATTTGTGTTAAAATTTTAAAACTTTTCTTTTGAATAGTTGAATGTATTCAGGATTTTCAGAGACCATTTTATTGAAACTACAAATGCTAAAGAACAAATTTCATCATAATATTCAAAACATATAATATATTCTTAGCATATAATCTGACAGGAATTATATGTTAAAAGTAATTATCCAGTAAGGGTACATCACTAATCTAAAATTTGATTTTCAACCCAAGCTTTGCTGGCGCTAATCAAAAACTTGATTTTAAATCTAAGCTTTATTGGCACTAATTGAAAATTGGCGTTAATCAAAAACACGATTTTAAATGAAAACTTTACTGGCGTTAATTTGAATATCACTATTTAATCACAATTTTATAATCATTCCTCGAAGACAGATTTTCCTGAAAGTTCCTTAAAGCAAAGCATGCTAATCTTGCAAGAAGTCGCACAAATAACTGCTGAATAGAGACCTTTGAATAAAAATGTACATTGAGGAGAACTAACAAAATATCACTCAATAAAAGTGCAGGGTGGTTATAATTAAACTTCCCCTATAAACAGCATCCTACAACGCAAACGGGTGAACGGATTGCAACTAGGGATTGCAATACCGGACCAAAATTTCAATACCGGTATTCGGTATTTTTTAAATCTTAATACCGGGATACCGATTTTAATACCGGTATCAGAAATTTTAGAAAAAGAAAGAAAACACAGGCGTTTCTTTATTTTATTTGCCAGTTTTGTTAGAGAGTGTAAATATCACAAAAAATAATTTGTAACTTATAAATTATAACAGTATATAATCACAAAAATGTAAAAAAAACATCTTATTTATTTAAATCACAAAAAAAGAATAAATATCACTATTCAGTCTGTGGTACTATTACAAATTTTTGAAATGTGATCTTAAAAATCATCATGCATCAATTGTACTGTCATTAAGCCTGAAAAGTAATTTTGTGTAAAAATTACCAGCTGTCGAAAACGCTCTTTCGGCATCTACGCTAATTGGTGGTACTGTTAGCAATGCGCGATGTACTTTTTCCAAGCATTTACCTCTAAATCCCTCATCTTCAAATAAGTCGATTTCTCGTCGGATGGTTTTGGAAATACCTGATTTCTGTATTGTATTTTGGTTCGTTGAAATTTTTTTATTTATCGCAAATTCTAATTTTTGTTCAAGAGACAATTCCTTTTCACTATCGACAGTAGTGACATCCTAATCTTCGATAATTGAACCGAATTCTTCTGAATGTGGCTAGGTTTGTGGGTAAAAAATTTTAAGAAAATTTACTCTAAACTTAATCAGATTTGAATTTGTTATTTTCTTTTCTTCTTTTTCATTTTCATTTTTAAAATCATTATAATTATGTAAATACCATAAGACATTTTCTATTTCGGTATGCCTTTCTTCTGTGCGATTTTTCAATGTAATATATAATTCTTCAGATAGTGATGTGTGCTGTTCATTCAGTGACTGCAACATGAAATTTATTGTTGCATTAGCTGTTAATAAATTAGAATATCTCCGACATAATGCTTCAATAGTCAGTTTTATTGGAAATAGAACTGATATAGTTCTGGATATTAAGTCGAATTCACTATCTGAAAAATTAATTTACAGGTTTAAGTCGATTATTGCTTTTTGGATTGGATTTCTCAGTTTCAAAAATCGTTCCATCATTATGAGTAAACTATTCCAACTTGTTTTAGAATCTAATATTAACATATATTCTGTTTTATTTTCAGTTAGTATACGTATTATAGTATACGTTAGTATAGTATAGTATTCAGTTAGTTAGTTTTATATTCAGTTAGTAATATATCCTTTTTATAGGGGAACGTTTAAATATCTTAACAATTTTTCGAACTTTATAAATTATAGAAAGCAATTCTTAATAGGTTAATATGTCATCTTCATTAGCAATATCTTCTTCAACAATTACATTGTCATTATCATTATCACTCTTGCTCTTTTCAAAAATGGAATGCAAAATTTCCATATCCACAGTATTTGGATTCTTCTGTTCTTTATTTTTTTGGTATAATACATCTAATTGAATTCCATGTGCATAGCACTCCTGCTGATTTGCACCAATCAACTTTCCAACTTTTTTCATAATTGTTGCTCCATCAGTCGTTATGGATACAATATTTTCTTTCAGGGATAATCCATGTTTCACTAATTTAGATTTAAGCAATTAATTAAGCTATTCATTAGCTAATTAATTTCCCCCGTTATGGAAACATAAAAACAAAAACGTATACTATTTTGCTATGTTCGCGATACCTGAACATATAGTGGAGACAATTTTAAAAATTTCTAGTAAATACCGAAAAACCGGTATTTAAACTTGTGAATACCGGTATTACAAAATTGTACAAATGGCTCAAAATACCGGTATTCGGTATCCCGGTATACCGGTATTGCAACCCCTAATTGCAACGAAATTCGGTATGTAGACTATACACGAGATGCGCTCACGGAATTTCGATAAAAAAAGGTTCAAAATATTCACAAGAAGGCGTTTTTTCCAGTAAAACATTACTTTTAACACAATAAACGACCAAAACGGAATAAAGAAACAATATTAGCACTTATTGTCATCTTGTAACCGAACCACATTAATGAAGGTAAGGGAAAAAAAATAACAGTGCGCTGTTTGAGAAAAAAAAAAAATTCAATTTACAGAAACAAAACAGATTATGCACACGAGGAGCATTTGTTCCTAGGACGATGTAGGGAAAGGTGTCCCATGTGACCTTCTCCTGCAAACCCTGAAGTCGATGGACAGTGTCCTCAACAGCAGATCGTAACTGATCAGTTGTGATGCTTCGAGCCTGAAACGTTATTGCGTTTCCAGCTTTTCCGGATTTTTCATTTTATTACTCACATTCTTGTTCTGGAATGTTAATATTGTTTCCGTTATTGTGTTAAATGTAATATGGAAAAGCGCCTCTGGAAAAAGCGCCTCTGGTGGACATTTTGGAGCTAAATTTTCTTTTCGAAATCCCGTCTATATACCAAATTTCATTGCAGTCTGTTCATTCGTTTACGTTGTAGGACGCTGTTTATAGGGAAAATTTAATTATAACCACCCTATAGAAAACAAAACTACAGCGAGATTACGTTTCGCAATTTCATATTCTATGCAGTAACACTATCTAGTACCATTCTCTCAAACAAAGCCCTGTTTTAAAGTATAAGTCACCTGATAATGAAAAAGCAGGTAAACTTTTTTAGCAGATAAACTATAGTACTTTGGTTGTTTTCTGACAGAAGTAAAAGGGTTAAAAATTCTGCTGTAAATGGAAAACAAAATTTGTGTTGGGTATCGGCAATTTATTAAATTAATTATATAGAAAATATGTTATTGTAATTTTTGAGTTTGAAGAGAAATCAATAATCTAATTTAACTTAGTCTTATTCTGTTGTTGTCGTTTCTTATGACACTTGTCATAGACAAGCCTGCTAAGTTAGCAATTTTAAGCCGAGAATTGTGGCTTCTCTTGTTTCGGTAGCGCCATCTATGTCCAAGAGTATGACTTAGTTATTCATGTGTCACAATCCTTTTTACGGGGCTGACTTCATTTATGCATTTTATTCACTCATCCACAGATTGCAATTTAGACCTGAATCAGAGAACGATCACTTCTGAACCAGTACCCTCAGTTGTATTGTCACGACGGAGGACTTTGTGACCGCGACAGATTTATATGTGCTCGCACCAGCCACTTTATACACAGAGAGTCTTCGGCCTACGGGGTTCAAACTCACTACCCAAAGGATGCGAATCCAACGCTCTACGAACTAGGCTGTCTAGGCCTAGTTTTCTTATTGAATACATAAAAATGATGTCATATCAAACATATAATTATTTGAGAAAATTTATAGCTTTATTTTGTTCGATTTAAATTTAATTTTATTATAAACTATCCATTCCTTCCCTTCATAAAATATATGTAATTCTGAATGAAATTCATTTATTAAAAAAGTCATTATTTCTTGTGTCTATTATTACTGTAAAAAATTCGAAAAAATTCTATTGAATTTTGAAAACAAATAACATTTTAAATTATTGGACATATGCAATACCCTCAGTCAAATTTTGTTTGTAGTTGCTTCTACAAAACACAGATTCTTTGGTTTGTTTTCGTATTCAATACTCTTTTCTCAGACGAGATATAATTAGAGCTTAAAAGGAATGAAAAATATCTATCAGAAATACCTAAAAAATTCACGATTTAATATGAAATTTAATTATAATGTATATAAGATGTATATAATGTATATAAGAAATTTGTTTCCCTTTAAGGTGTACGTACACACTAGAAGATTTTTTTTAAAAATTTTAACTTTAAAAATCCAGTTTTTTTACTGTAGGTCATTAATATATGTTTAAACTCATTTCAGTGAGAAAAAAACCATATTACACTAATTACTAGTTAATTAATTAATATTTAATGAGATAATTAGCATATTTTTTTGAAACATGATATCTTAAATTCTAATTTGTATATGCACACAATTCTAGTTGGGAATTATGCCTAATATTAGTCTTCATGTTGTCTGCCTCAATCAAGTTATAAAAATATAGTTTTGTATAACAATTTTTTCATCAACGATGAATAGAAAAAGCGATATTTTTTCTGTAATTTTAACTTTTAAATAGCTATTAACAATTTATTTCTATAAATATAACTTTGATTAAGGCACAAAACACCCGCTATTTTATACAGATTATTTTGATACATAAATTACTGTATTTGGTTAATTTATTGTTGAATTATGATTGTTTGAATGAAGCAACATAGTGGAAAAAATATCATTCTTCATAAAGTGAGTTTTAAAGAAACCGTAACTAGCGTTTTTAATGAAAGCTCCTCAAGAAAAATAATTATAACTCGAGAAATATTTTTAATATTGACAACATCTTGATATCGTTTGAAAGCTAAAGGATCAGAGAACATTATTAAGCAATAAAAAAATGTTCGATATTTTGAAGGATTTTCGAAGTTTCAAGTGTGTACACACCCCTTAATACTAAGAGAAAAAAGATCAATTTTCCACAACTTTCCATTGAAACGTAATCTATAACAGTATTTTTAACACCACTTAAATGCATAAAAACATCAGCGCCTATAGGAACATAAAAAATATAAAAAAAAGAAAGTTATTTTGATTTTAACATTTTTCGAAATATCTAGATTCTATAAGTTATAGATGATATACTATATCATAATAATATACATTAGACAGTTGTTTTGAAGTTAAACAGAAATATGTTATCCTTCTTTCTAACCCGCTTATAAAATGGCAATATTTTTCATGAAAAATAAATCTCTTGAAACATTGTATTGGCACTCAAAATTTGAAACAAATCTACAAATTTTGTATTCGGACCACGTACCAAATTTCATATGTCGAGACCAAAGCGCCTTTGAGTTATCCATGTTGAAGATAGAAAGATAGAGCAACAGACAAGTATTATCCTAAAATTGCATTTTCCGACAGAGAAGTCTGAACCGGTGAGAATCGTTATAGTCTTTGGGTAGAATTTCGTCATGATTACAATGCTCTTCATTTGAATACAGTTTCGTGGTGGCAAGATGTTGACTTTAGCACCACAGGCTCTAAATTGGAGAGTCCGAAGAACTTTCCAAAGGAATTTCAGGTTTTCGTAACAAAATAGACTTATACAATAAGGTCTGCATGCCTTTATTTTATATATAAAATTTGACTTTTGATCGTATAGCGATTTAAATCTCATGTTTAATCTTCGCCCTGAAAACAATTTCAGAACTGTTTTTATTTTTCAGAATGAAAAAATTCAGAGATATTATCCTCACCATCATAGGATTGCTGGAAATTCAGTTGGCATGCTGCTTATTGGAAGACGCTGACATTCCAGACCTGAGAGAGAGACTCTACCATCCATCTTTTATTTACGTAAAAGACCACGACGAAGTGCCGTTGTCGAATCGCATCTCTGAGGAAGACGACATTGACACTGAAGAAGATGTTATCGATTGGAAGCATCAGCTCATAGAAAAACGAGGATTTGGCGAGAAAAGAGGATTTGGTGAGAAAAGAGGGTTTGGCGAAAAACGCGGTTTCGGTGAGAAAAGAGGATTTGGTGAAAAAAGAGGTTTTGGCGAGAAAAGAGGTTTCGGGGAGAAACGAGGATTTGGTGAAAAAAGAGGATTTGGTGAAAAAAGAGGATTTGGCGAAAAAAGGGGATTCGGCGAGAAAAGGGGATTTGGAGAAAAACGAGGATTTGGAGAAAAAAGAGGTTTTGGAGAGAAACGTGGTTTTGGCGAGAAAAGAGGTTTTGGAGAAAAACGTTCTCATGGTGAATCAATGCACAGCAATAATGTTTTGTCCTTTATTACGCAGTGGGTGCATTTTCTGAAACCTGAAGAAGTGGCCAAATATCGAGCGGAACATTTTTATCCTCATTTGGAAAATTATCGAGCTTAGAATGTAATAACTCTTAAAACGGGCTTCCATCTGGTTTAAAATCAGAATTGTATGACAAAATATATGAAATAAAGAGCATTCATGTAAATAAAATTGACAATTTTCTGCCAACGTTGGATTTAATAAAAGCAAAACTAACAGTTGAGTCTTGCTTTATTTTGCTGATTTATTTTTTACTTAAGGCTATATGTTTGGATAATTTTTTGAGATTTATTAAACAATTTACATTGAATTCAGAAAGAATTTAGAGTTCTTATGCTCAATTTCAGCCTTGCAATTTACCACTTTTTGCTTCATCAAAACTGTAAATCTTATTTTCCCAAGAGGAAAAAAAGGATAAACTCATAATTTTATTTTAAAACGCACGAAAGCATTCGAAACTAAACTCATTATAAAATCACTATCTTAAGCCTGATAATTAAATATGCTGGTAGTAATTTGATCCTTTGATACCAACTCGAGAATGCTAAAACAATTATTGCAAGCAATTGATAGTTCTTTTCTAAACTACCTTTTGATAGGAGGAGCACTTATTATAGTAATAGATTTCTTATTTCATTTTGGATTCATTTGGATATAAGATTTTTAAATATGCAAGCAATATTTAAAAATCTTTTTAATTTGTAAATAAAATGTTGAGAAAGAAATCATTACTAAAATTGCTATTTCCAATTTGTAAGCGCTGTATTTGCATATTTATGAGTTTAAATATGAGTGTTCAGTTATCTAAATCAAGTATTCTCCAATTTGACTTTTGCTTAATTTAGGGAAGAAAATCAAATCAAATAATTGCAGACGGTGAGGCTACATTAATTTGTTACAAAAGTTTTCTTTGGAAGTGAAATGTTTTTATTACATTCAATAATTTGTTTGTTTTGAAAAACTCGTTGATGATTTAGTTTCTATTTTTTATTTCCATATTTCTCAACCTAGTTACATTAGAGTGTAAATGAAGCTATTATACGGGAAGAATTAGAACTCATGGAAAAATCCTAAGAGTAGTAGAGTATTCTAAAAAGATTTTTTTTTATTGAAAAATGCAACATAAATTTATCCTTTATCACATTTTAAGAGAACTTCATCACAGAAATACTTACAATAATAGTCAACACTTCGATCGTTAAAAGAAATTCGTGAAGACGACAGTGAAACGATTGTAGTGTAATTTTAGATGTAACGTTGATAATTCTGTCCGTAGACAATTTAAATTCTCTAATAAAAACATTAAGGCAAGGAACAGCTGATATTTTTAAAACTATTAGCAGCTAATTCTAATAATATCTTGACATGCTGTTAGCAAGTTGTTAATATTTCTTTTTGTGACTATTTAAGGTGTTTCTACTCAGTGTTGCTTATACACTCTAATACAAGAAACATCTGCCGTACTTGAACACTCTAGATCTTTAAAAGTACCATGCATAAGTCCTTTACAATACTGATTATAATTTTGAGCAATAAATACTGCTAGAAGGATATACAAGTAGTATTTGACGTGCCAGGAAAGTGGTAGACTATTTTGAATACAATATAATTCGTCAATGAATAATTATTTTGAATACAGTATAATACAATATTTCCAAAATGAATATAATCTACTGATATACACAGATTCTTCAAGTGAGCGTGTTAGAAATGAGCTTTCTCAAGCAATAAATTATGATAAAACTGCTATAAAACTGCATGCTTCACATTATTATCTAAAAAAATATTGTTAAGTTAACCGACAAATTTCCATTTAATAGAATACATTATGCTAATATTAAATCCAGAAAGAGCTCTGACGCAGTTAAGAGTTGGAATATATAGACGATTTATATTTATTTCAAGTAATATTATATTGCATCATTAAGCAGGGACACGTGATGACGCGGGTCTTGTTTGCGATTTCCTGTAATTTCAAATGAAATTCATGTAATTTTAATGTTTGATGTTTTTGATATCATGTTCAATGATGTTTCTTTTATCAAGCATTTCTTTTGCGACTAATAGACAACAGAAACATCGAAAGTATTTTACTCTCATATGCTTACACACTACACCGCATTTTGTTTCATTCAGTTTAAAATTGATTACACACTTTGTACCAAACAATTAGACTGGTAGACAGACATACAAAAAAAAGTTTTAAAACGAATTTAAGAATTCATAAAGGCAAGTTTTCAATTCTTTAATGCATTCGTATTCACAAACGCAAGATCTAAGCAACTGAGTTCAAATTTAAGGAGACAGTGGATTTTGAAATAAGAAAAATGGACAGAAACATAAAATTTTATTTTTTATCGCTTTACCGCCAAAATATATGTTTATATTCAACTAAAATAGTGTTATAAAATGTATTGTTTAATAAAATAAATATTTCAAAGGTCTAAATTTTTTTAAAATTACATCTTAATGACTTTTTATCAAAATTTCATTGTAATTAGATTTAAATATCTTTGAAATGTTCCAAGTGTCTTAGTTTTCGAAGAAATTAAATAGAACCGATAATAAAGATTTCGGTTAAGCATTAAAAGAAAACTGGGAATGCACTTTCTATTTCGAATATTTTTAGATAGCTAAAAGTCAACTTCAATTCAGAAAAACATAAAATTCCTATGAAAATTCAGTAAGTGTGCTTAAAAATACTTCTAAAAAATTAGCATTTCATTGGAATTATAAATTTATACACAGTTTTGTACCAAATAAATTTATATTGGGTAATAAGAAAAAAATTTAAAAAAACAATAGAAAGAAATTAAAAATTGAATCTTTGAAATATTTGGAAATTTAAAAAAATTATATATTTTTAAATTTTTTTAAAAATAATATTTTATTTTCAAAAGTTTCTTAAAAATTTAATTTATATTTTAATACATTTACGTATTTATATTTTAATACATTTACATTAAAAACTTCATATTCTAAATGAATAATTCGCAACGATGCCTAACAGAGTACACCGTCCTCTTAACATTAAAAAGAAGCATTTCTAATTCTGATTATTTTTTGGATGACAACAAGAAAAATTAATAATAATGAGCAACAAAATTTAATATACGAAATCTTTAGCCTAATTTATGCAATAATAAAACATTAAGTTAAATTGAAGATCATAGGAGAATTTTCAGCTAGAGTTTATTCAATGCCTGCATGAGTTTAGGAATAAAAAATTTAGTATTGGTAAAAGTTAATCAGTGAACAAACGCACGTTAAAATGAAGCTCGTCATAAGCTACAAATTTATTATTTGATTTGACAGATGGCCATGCAGATATTAGCGAAACAAAGTACACAACTTTAACAATAATTATCTTTTTGCGCTCGATTCCTAAGTAAATACCAACAATCTTTCTTGACAAAATTTCTTAATTACTTCTAGACATATAAAATGCAGAAAAAGCTTCTAAATGAAATAAGCATTAATAAAATGTTTGGCGAAGTTTTTTTTTTCTTCTTTAATTATAGTCTATTGATGATGTATCCGCGTTACCACGAAAAGGTGGCAGAAATCTGACTTACAGCTCATATGAAGATGTCACTCACACACTCGCTTGCACAACCCCTTTTTACAGGGGGAGGGGGAGGGAAAGGCTCTTTCACACACACCACAGATAGAACAAGAAAAACCATGCCCGAACCAGGATTTGAAAGCGGAAAGCCCATATCACAGGGAAGACGCGCTACCACTAGGCCAGGACGCCGGCATAGCAATGTTTCAAATACATATCTGAAATTGTTAACAAGAAAGATATTTCGTAACATTGAGAGCAAAAGTAATGAATCTAAAGGCCTCAGGAAACATAGAGAAGTCTGATTTGATGAAAAATTTGGGTTGAGTATTTTGAATCAAAGCCGATGAAGAAAATAGAAAAGAAGATCCGTACCGAGTAGGAAAAACGTGTTTTAAATGAAATGAAAACGCGATATTTAAGCCAAAAGGATGCTATTATGAAATTTCAATAATGGTCAGATTTTTTTGAAAAGGAATCCTGATTCACAACGGGATTTATTAGGATGTCTCAAAAGTTTCTTTCTCATGGCGGTTTTAAAAGAGGCTTGTCCCTGGAGACGACTGGCACTGGGTGGAAGGCCTTCAACTATCGCAAAACCACACACTCAAACATTCTGTTGTCCATTTGGTGGGATTGGAAAGGTGTCATTTTCTACGAACTCCTTCTTCAAGGTGAAACAATAAATTCTACAAAATACTGCCATCAGCTGGATCAATTGAAAGCTGCCATAGCAAAAAAAAAAAAAAAAAAAAGCCAGAATTAATGACGATGCCTGTTTTTCATCATGACAACATCGAGACCACATATTGTATTAGTGGTAAGAGAGAAGCTCTTACAGTTGGTTTGAGACGTTTTACCGCATCCTGCATATTCTCCAGATTTCTTTGCGATAAGCGCTTTAAATCCATCAGCGAAATTAAAGCGCACCTCGAGGATTATTTCTTGTACAAAACACAACAATTTTGGAAAGAAGGCATAATGAGGCTTTCTGAGAGATGGAAGAAGGTAATAGAGCAAAAGGGTTCTTATACAATAAAATAAATAATATCTTAAACAATAAATATTGTGTATTCATTTCATATTAAAAATAGGAAAGAAACTTATAGCACACCCTAATAGTTGGTTTACCATCTCTTTAACAGCTAATGAAGATATGGCGCTTAATGCATTGTGAACCATTCAAAATGATCTGGATGCATGAATTAGGCTTAGGCAATATCACTAGGCGGGATCTTATTTGCGATGTTCCTTTAAAATATTACCTATTTTTAAAGAAGATGATAATACATGATTAGATAGAACAATCACTAATAATGCTATTGACTAAAACTTCTTAAATTGTGGTCACAAAATATCTCATGGATCAGTTATTTCTCATGATTCTAAAAATTTCAAAACAAAAATATTAGGAAAAAGTATCTTAATTTTAAGAATGTCATTGAAGCTCTTTAAAATAATTATTTTGAATTGAATTTCAATTTTCGTTCTGCAGAAATCGTTCCTAGGAAACCAAAAAATCAATTGGATATCACAACTGTGTCATTGAAATGAGAACAAAAATTAAATTAACTGGAATGATGCATCAAAAATTGGTAGATTAAAGATGACATTTCTTATTATTTTAGCCGCCTTCTACACGGGCTTAAAGGAATTAAATTCTTAATAAATATAAAAATTTACCTAAGCAGAATAAAAGATTCCAATTCGAATATAAATCATATAAAATTTCAAGTTATAATGTAGTCGAATTGTTATTTAGTATGGAAAAAAATACGCGCATCAATTGTATTACTTTCAGTTATTGAACTGAGAATTCAGTATAGGTCTCCAAGCTTGCTCCCTGTTATGTAAATAATTCCATAAGTAAATTTTTTTAAATAATATATCATTTTAATCGGAGAGAAATTTTTGGAATCCACCTACACACGTGTTACATAAAAAGAAATTATAAATAAGAATTTCAGATATTTGCCGCATTTTGTTGAAAAAAAATAAGGTTATTTAAAATTTTAAAAAGTACTTTTTTTATCCCTCAGAATTTTCGGACAGAAATAAATAATATTTTATAAGTTTTTTTCATATGTAATCACAGGCAGTATCTTCATAGTCAATTATACAAGGATAAAAACGGTGAAATTAAATTTTAAAAAGAAAAAAAATTTAGTTTGTCGCGATTGGTTCTAGAAAACTATTCAGTAACACGATAGGTATGATAGTCTTGAACTTAATAGTTATCGGAAAATGAGTTCAGGCTTATATTAATTTCAAATTTAATTTTCAAAATGCTTTTTGGAAACTGGCCAATATAATACTATCTGAAATCTTAGAATAACACTTTTAGAATAAATTTTTTTGGAACAGAAATCAGACATTTAGCCAAATTTTAAAACTATATATTGAAAATAGAAACTATTCTTATGCAGTTCCATCTGCATAACAATGATTGGTTTTAAAATTATGAAGTTAAGAAGGTAGTTTTATCTAATTAAATTTACTATTTGAAGCTTATTTATGCGACGTCACATTCATATAAAAAAATGAATTCGCTTAATCCAGAGAGCCTGAGATGTGTTGTCAATGTTACGGTTATGAATACATATGTTACGGATTCTTCCTTAAGGGGTTCTTTTACCGATTTATTGGTCGATGAAATAAACAGTCCTTTAGTGACAGACGAAGACTTTTATCGAACACGAAGATACTAATACAAAGACGACAACTATACAGCCAAAACAAACACAGGCAACACACAGTAACCCACAAGTAGTAATAACAACCATAGCACACAAAGCGGCCAAACAGAATTCAGCAGAAGGAGGGAATCTACGTAGCTTCACACTACGGACTCTCTCAGCGTCTGCAATTCACCACTGTCTCCTCGCTTTAACTGTATCCTCCTGCCGACACACTACTTCAAGACTGGCTACTCCTCACAAGACTCGGTGCTGTTTCCACAGTAAACAACAGAACTCAGCACACAGCTCAATTCAACAATCGCTTGAGCTCCATACAACACTTGTTCTACGCTGGACTACTCCACCATTACTTCATTATCCTCTCCACGAATCGATACACGATGCCAACTGACTGCAGCCATATGGTCGCCAAGCTCTGGGATCACTAACGCGGTACCCGATCAGCACCCAACAGAGCTGCTTTTAAAACGCTCTTTCCAGTTATTGAACTAACCGTTTTGGGAAGCAGCATTACCGGTTTGTAACAGTATATAAAATTGACGCCCCTTATTTCGGGTGTCTTACTTCATTATCACTAAGAAAAAGTTTTATTTGTCTTTTTTTCAGGTTATTTCAGAAAGCAGTGAAAATTTAATCTTGGGAAAAATTTTAATACATGATAGAGAGATAACAGATATAAAATTGATCAAAAAGTATCCTAGAAAAAAAAAATTTATTCATAAAGAAGTTCAAGGATATATTTTTTTAAAAATCAAATTGTAAAAATATTTTTTCATTTTAGAATTTTCATATTAAGTAAAATTGCATTGCAATTTGAAATTAAATTCTTTAAGAACATGATAAGTAAGGATAAAATAATTCAGTGCAACTAAATTTTTGAATTTCAAAAGTTTCAATTAGGAATTGTTTTGCTAAATTCAAAATCCATATGGAAAGATTTCTTTCAAAATCTAACAAATGTCTAATTAGTTATGAAAGGTAAGGATATATGCTCATGATATCCTTTCGTTCATTATGGAAACTAAATTAATTCAGACTTTATAACTCTTACCACCAAGACTGTATTCATCTAAAATGTAATCATTTTTCGCTTTTTTTTTTCAATGTAAATAAACCACATGTAATATAAGAAAATATTAATAGTAAAATTCTCCAAAATAAGTAGCAGTAAATGCATGAAAGTTGTGTCTTATAGCACTTCTACGGCCCGCTGACAGTTAGTTATCTGTCAGCGATTTAAGACGAGTGAGCGCCTCTTGTTTTTTCAGTAGCACCAACTAGGACCAAGAATACGATTTAGCTACTTCATGCGTCACATTCGCTTGCACAACCCCTTTTTACAAGGGGTCACATTCACACACCTCACATAGAACACAGAAAAAGAACCGGGACAAAACCCGGGGCGCCCAGATCAAGGGGAAGATGCGTTTCCCCTATGCTGGGACGCCGGCATGCATGAAAGAGAAAAAAAATTGATGCCCATATCAGTAAATAAATTTAATCAGTGAATATATTTACCCGCACATATATCTAGAGACAGAGAAGAACACCTTTTTACCGGTGTTCGTAGGACACAACCAGTGCCATTTTTCATGTTCAAATGGTCTTCTTGTTTTTATTATTTAGTTAATTTTCTATTTTTTTAAACCCCCTGAGAATCTAAACATTTCTCGAAGTGTTTATAGATTAGAGCTGATATGCGTATCGAAATAGAATGTACATGACCGATTGAAATTCTGTTAATGAGTTTGAATTTAGACAGATAATTATTAGACGAGTAAGCAAATAATCTAAATTGCTGATTTTTTGTCTAAAGTAAAATTTAATCGGCCAAGAAAGATTAGCTATTATGCACCACATAATGAAAGCAACGGCGTAATACACAGTTTGAACGATTCTTGAGAAAGAGGCGATATTAAATGAAATGAGATTCACAAATTAAAATTTAAAGATAAAAGCTAGCATCCTGAATATTTAAGAAGAATTTGAAAAAAAAAAATTATTGTCTTTAAACTCAAGTCATTTGGAAAAATTCAATTTAGATGCAAGTATGTTAAGAAAAAGAATGTTAAGAGCCAAGTTTTGATATTAATAAATATCGAATTGACCTGAAAGTTATTTCCATGTCTTCTGTATACTATAACAGGTACAATGATATTTTTTAATAAAATATTAAAATTCTTTATAAATTAAAAAAGTTAAAATAATTATCTCAAAATAACTACACAGTAAATCCCCTCACAGCAGATATGTGATTTGGTACACTTATCTGTAAATTAAATTTACAAAGCAACGGAAAACTAAAAGAAGCAGAATTGAAAAACTTGAATTTCATTGACAAACAAAACCCTACTTTCACCCTTATCTCCCAAATTAAACTTTGAACGTTCTGTCATCATGCAGAGCGTCATTTCCTCACAATTGCTCATAAACAACCCTCCAATACAAAGGTTGGTCGTAAATTTGGGTCTCAGGAAACCTATTTATCATTCTGAAATCCGAGAACTGTTTCTTTCCGCAGCAGATAAGAGGCGTCGCTTATCAGCGCAAAATGGAATTTTTACGATTCTTTGGCAAATAATCCCGTGGCGCCGTGAGACTTTTCCAGATTTCTTGAAGCAGTTGGACTGCACTCGTTACGAACAGTTTGACCTGAATCGTTTTTTTCTAGATAAAAGAAAAGTGTGGATTAAAATCTCGTATTTTTTTGAAACAGAAACAATATTTTGATGTGATATTTAGAGGGGAAAAAAATTAGTGAATTAATTTTAATATAGATTTTTTTCTAGGCAAATAGAAACACTTGAGCTGTTTCATTGCTGTGTTTACACTATTAAAATATCAAGATTTTTTCCTATATTTCAATTTTAGCATCTCATTAATATTGCAAAATCAAAACTTTTGTCTAAACGTTATGCAGTTAGTTTTCGATTAGGAGAAAAAGGGTTCAAAATTACATTTGCTTTCTCTGAGGCTAAGTTTAGTTTAGTTCTATATAAAAGTTCCGTTTTAAAGTAACGCAAGGACTATTTTGGGACGAACCTCGTAATTCTGAGCCGTGGTCGGAAAACGAGAGTGCGACCCGGTTTAGTATCCAATCTCCAGGCTTCTGCGCCACTCCGGGAAGGGGGGGGGGGCGTTTGACCCTGACAGATTTGGCGTGCGCTGGGACCGCTTACAAGGTTGTTTTTCGGTGGAATCGGATCTCGAACTTGAGGCCATCTGGTCCTGAAGATGAAACCTTACCACCAGAGTACCACGCCCCCCCCCATTGTTAAGAACTTTCTTTGTTTATATCGTTTTGATATCGAGGTTATAATTTAATTTTGCAAACCGTTACTAAATGATAAACTATCTTCATATTCAAAAGGTTGATTGGTCGCGCTAGTCTATTATTTTCCCTTTTTTGAACAATTGATTTTTAATTACATCATCTGTGCATTTGCGCCATTCCTAAGCGATTTACCCAGTTTCATTTGCTGTTTTAAAAGTAGTAGGCAATTATAAAATAGATAACTCACACACACACATATATATATATATATAGCATTTTTACTGAATTGAATGTATCCAGCATGACAAATAAGTAGTTAATAAAATTTGTTTTAATAATAACTTCTCTTTAAAGGTTAAAGAACAATTTTAAAATTCAGGGAACCAATTATTCTGTGCTCATTTAAAAATAAATGGAACAACAAGAAGAAGAAATATAGTTTATTTGAAGAACACATCGCCACTGATTAGATGATATTGGATTGGTGCATAATTATCGGGAATTTTTGACGTGATATATTTTAATAATAATTTACAATATTTTATAAATTTACTAATGAGAATATTCTTCTACTTTCAGACTATAAAATGCGTGCCGATGCTCAAACTCATATTCGTCATATTATGCCGTACTACTTTGGGAAAGGATGGAAAGCAGTGCAGTCATTTCCCGATATCAGAAAGCCTCTCGGTGAGGGCACAATCAGCGAAAGTCGATGCAGGGAATGGTTTGCCCATTTCAAATCTGGCGACACTAGCTTGGAAGATAAGCCCGAAAGAGGTCGATCATTGAATTTCGATGACCAGGAATTTTTGGCAACCGTGGAAGGGGACAAAAGCTTGGCAACTCGAATGCTGACCGGCAACTTCAATGTGAGCCCTTCAACGGTTAAGCAATAAAGCCGAACGTTTTCGAATTTTTACCGATTTGATTCAACGGAACAAGTTTCTGAAGGATCTTGTCACTAGGAATGAATCACGGTTTCTCTTCAAAATCCTCAAAAGAAAGAAGGTTTGCGTTTCATCAGGAGTTTCACCAAAAGGAATAACGAAGGACGTGCCTTGTAAGAAGTAATGTGGTGTGTTTGGTGGGGCAGAAGTGGAATCCCACACTGGGAAATCATCTTTAAGGGGATTTTTTATTGGTGGAACGGCGACGGTGAGCCTCAACAGTGGCGGAATCCAGATAAAAAAGGAAAGCGGTCGAGTTGAGCCAGATAGACATCGTTCAACATCAACAGCGATGTCTATCAGGCTCATCTCTACCGCTTTCACGCTGCAATCGACCGATAATATAAAAACGCCTGATAATTATGCACCAACCCAATAGGAAATAAAATCCCCAAATTTTATTTGTAATGAAAAAGGCCAGAGAGAATTTAAAAAAAGGACGCGCGCACTTTTTAATCTTTATCCCTTATTGAACAGCCTTTATTCAATCTTTTATTAAGTTTTTATTTTATTGTTTTTATTCTGTCACTAAATTTTTTAAAAAGGAATGGCATTTACAGCTTCTTAAATGTGTTATTAAGTTGTCAGAAATAACGTAACAAAAAATCAATTCAAGCAATTCTAAACATATTTTACAACTGAATTGAAGAAAGTTCTAAACAATATTTTATACTAGCCGCCTTTGGCGACCAACCAGTTTGCCAGTATTAATGCTCACTAAAATTTTCAATTAAATATTTATGTAACTTCGTCTCTTGATAGCTTTTTTTATGCAAAATATTTTTAAGCTTCAGATTTTAATAATTCCATCATTCTCTTATCTCACTCTCTCATTTCTGTCAGCATCCATAAAATTTCTACTTTAAATTTAATCGGAAATGCTAAACTGCAATAAATATAAAAACATTTTTTATTGAAACCAACCATGTATTTTTTTAAATATAAGAATTGAAAGCAGAGTCGTTCGGCATTGAAGTTTTATATGCATTGCAGAATAATTTTCGTAATTTATATAATATCTCAAAGAATTATTCGACGAAAATTTCTCTGATTCATCGTAAAATTCAGTTTTTAGCTTTACTTTCAAATGATTTAAATGATGTAAATAAAAATATTTTATTCTATTTCAGTCAATAAATGTACTCATGAAAAACTTATGAAGTTTAAATTTTACACAGATCTTGGGTCCTAAAAAATCATATTCTGCGAAATACTCTTGAAACTTCAACTTTTAAATAAGTAAAAAAACGTTTCTATCTTCTGCGATCAAATCTGAACGATTTGTGAAGTTTTTATATATCAGTTTTAGAACAATGAACATTGTACACTACATACTACAGATCATAAGCAAATAACTGTCGAGAAACCCTGGGAGAAGATTGGCGTACCTCCTTTGAGACGGCCGATGAAATCGTCTAATATCACCAGTTTTTATAAATAAAGACTACCTGTCTTTGGCATCCATTTGGTAACCATATATTCAGTTTTTCATGAACTACAACCAGTTAGTCAATTTTGTTGAACTACATTTTATTGCAAAAAAATAGAAAATTTTATTTAAATTATTCTTGCACAATAAACGGATGTCAAGTGAAAAAATTAATTGGCAAATTCGCTTTAATTCTAGAAGCTATGAACTCCACCGATGTTTAACTTTCTTTATCTATTAATGGTGATGAATAGGAGGCAACCATTAAGGATATACCTAGGCATCAGGATTTTTCATATAATATACAAATTGCTGAAATAGGTTCAGTGGTTGTGGCTTGGAACTTTTTCATTGTTTTTTCCTTTTGAAGAAAGAATTGTGAAGTGCTGTTTTCGGGATTACACTGGTAAATTGGAGATAGACGGACCATTAATGATTCACATTTAGAATTTATGAACTTTCATATGAAATAAAAGTTGGCGAAACTGAATTAGTGATTAAAGCTGGAGCACTAGCTATTTTTTCTGTGGTAAATATGTAGACATTTAAAATGTAACGACATGATAAAACATAAAGTATCTTAAATATATAATAAAAATAAAATGAGGTGTTAGGCAAAAGGAGATAAAATATGAAATGAATAGAAAAAGAAAACGTTTTGAAAAAGTTGAGTAACAAAATGTCTGTAGAAGTCCGTAACAATATCCTTTTAATCTGAAGTTCAGCACAGTGGTACAATGGAAGACCATTTTCTCTCAGGTGGACTCGTTTCAAAATTGTCGGGAAAAAAAGTACTCTAACAAGATTATGAAAACATTTTTTTTTTCGATTATAATAGTTTTTCTTTGTCTTTTTAAATACAATACCTCTTCGCTTCAGATACCCTCTCAGTTATTATTGTGCTTTAATATTTTCACTTCTAAAACTTACTTAGTATGCTATATATATATATATATATATATATATATATATATATATATATATATATATATATATATATATATATATATATATATATATATATATATATATATATATATATATATATATATATATATATATATATATATATATATATATTTCATCTTGTATTTTAAAAATTTTATTATTTTCCTATTATGTTTTGTAAATAATTTATCTTATTTTTATGACTGTCCATTTTGAAACTTTTTGTGCTTAATTTCTTGAATCTCTGCATATTTAAAATATAGTAGATCAAACTACAAAATGACAGTAAAACTGCACGCTCCAGCACTTAGGCACAGTAACCAAGAATTACTCGTTCTTAAGCTTTTCTATCATCCTAACTCTGTTCAACATAAGTTTATGCTCAGTAAATAATTATTTAATGCCTCACTATAACCATGTAACTTCAACAGGATGTCGAGCTGTAACAGAATGGCTATTAATCGAGGATTTTACCCCTCGGCATATTCACACATCCCAATAAAGATTGTGTGTATCTGGTCACAAACTGGTCATAACAAGATTCTGGAGTTATATAAATGCTGTGGTGTCTTTGTTTGTGTATCAGAGCAAGTGGACGTTATAACTACGTTATGCAGCATCCAAACCCTTATAACTCAATAAATTAGGGCCATCTTATCCGAAGTGCTAATTGATCAGCAGCCTAGGGGAATTATCGTTTTACAGGGGCCTAAAATTAACATACTGATATTATTTTTAATTTAAAACCAGAAACTTATCATTTATTATTTCATTGGATTATAAGCTTTCACATTCCTAGTTACGGCTCTGATGGATGTTTAATTACTTTAACCAGGCACTCACATTTGTTAAGACGCTTTTGGCAACGGGTGTTTTTTAATATTTTATTTTTTACATTTGAAAAATTATTATGTAGGCAATTGAAGATGTTACTAATATCTAACAATGCAGCATAGGAATGATGTTTCAACTTTGAACAAAATAATAATAAATAAAAAAAATACTTAGAATTTCTCAAAAGTTGTGCTTACTTTACTTACTTTCAAACTTAAATTTTTCGGATTTTATTTTACCCATTTGTTCAAATAGTCTTTTATTTCGCTTACGAGCAAACAGGTGTTCTCTGTGTGTTCCACAGTCCCAATAAAAAGTTCAATTAAAAAATAAAGATCAAGAAACTTTAAATATTGTTACGAAAATTGTCCGGGGGTTCGTTTGGATAGTGGGAGTTATATGGTGTGAAGAACGCTCAATCACCAGGCGGCAGTAGAAAATAAAACAACGACGTTTATTTATACGAAGACACACAGGACAGCACAAAGACGACAACTATATACAGCACAGAAGGCGATTATCTTCAGCCGAGACGTGCAGCATACAACAGTATACACAGCAGCTCTACTCCGTCGCTGCTCCGCTAGTCCCTAGAATACGAGTTCTTCACCGACTACTCTTCGACTCCACTGGTCCACGACCACTCTTCTCTGCCGCTTCCGACTTCTTCTCAATTCACCGTCCCGGTTTACGACTGCTGGGTCACGACTCTCGGCAGCTGCGGGCCACTCCTTTTATAGGTCTCAGGAGGCGCGGCTAGAAGCCTCTCAGCCAATCAGGAACGTTCGAGGTGTAACTCCGTTCCTACTGGACGTTCGGGAAAATTCTCGATGTTTCGGGTATAATCTATTTTGGCGCCAAAGTCGCCAAATTCGTCGCCAAGTTGCCAAATGGCCGCCAAGCAATATTATATAACTTTATGCAGAAAAAAAAAACTTTGAAGGAATAATACAACTATAAGTTTTTGCAAGCCCTGTTAGGCTTGGAATAAATGTAAATTTACGTTCTATAAAAATTTAATAAAATGTGGCAGTTAAAATTCAGTAATAAATTAAACTAAATTAAAATTTCAAGATAGTAATTTTAGATTTATTATAAAAACTTTCAATCAGAAAAAACGTAAGCAGTTTGCACTTAAAAGAAATGACATTAAAAAAAGAAGTTCCTTTTCTTTCTTAAAACCCCAACTGAATGATTTCCCTCTCCTGAATGCAGATTGTATTCAATAAACATTTTTACAAATTATACATATCATAAATTGGGAAAACCTTGCCATGTCTTTTTTTTAACTGCTTTGCAAACTCAGAACGTGCAAAAATATTTTAAAACCATCATATATACCATAAGTCTTGATTGCTAGTTTAAAGTCCTATAGAAGCATGATAGCATTATTAAATATTTATATTTTTGAAAATGAAAAATTGTATTGGCAAAATTACCTAGGAAAGAGGGCAATATTGTTAAAATCAGTCCCCCCCCCCAAAAAAAAGCATAAGAGAAACATCTATGAAAATATTTTACACATTTTTTATTAACTTTTTATTGCAAGGAAAGGTGCATAAAAGTATTCAAGACATAGAAATTTTGATGTATTATTCATAAACCTCCAAGTCAAAAAAAAAAAAAGATGCTTTTCATTTCATCTGAAATAATGAATTTCCCACAGTTTACATTGCAAGGGAAGTCCATTATGTACACGATATTTAATACATTCAGAAAAGCTTCATCAGGCACTTATGCTTAAGCTTATGTAAGATATCTTAAACTCTCCGTCTCCATAAAATGTTTTAACGAACATTTTTTTTTATTTTACTAATTATAAATCAAGCATGTTAAATATAAATTAATTTTTAACCAAAATATATTAGCATAGTCAGAATGTTAATAAAAAATCGTGATATATCGAGGGGTTAATATTTGGACGAAAGTCAGACCCCTCACAGAAAATAAATCCCTGGTTTGAATCCTGGCTTGAAGATAATCTTTGAAAAAATCTTCGGGCCAGGTTCATTTTTTCTTTTATTTTTTAAAAATTTAAATTTCATATTTCGATGATATGGTAATATATCAATATATATTTGATGATATGTTGTGAAGTTTAAATTTAGTAATCGTCCAACTTTATTTTAGTCCCTAAAATTCCCCAAATATAATTGTTTGAAGGATTTAAACCGAGTGTTGAAGATGTCTATATTTCGGCTTGATAAAATTTGATCAATTGGACCGGTTGTTATCCTAAACTGATCTGGCTTTGTTCAATGGTGCTGAATGTAGATAAAATATTCAATCCTTTTTTTGGAATGCAATCCTTTAATATCTGGAACAATGTATGTAGCTAATGCGTCTTGATTTTTATATTCTGTATTGATTTTGCCACTTCATACCTGAATTCTGGAGACAATTTTCCATTGTCTGACACTGCGGCAATAGGACTTTTGTTGTGAAAGCGTTAATACCTCAAGGACTTTCATGAATATCTTGAACCTTACTAAATATACGACACCATTTTTGGCATTTGAGCACTACTTTGAGAAATGTTATTTTTCAATGAAAAGTGTTATTCAGTTAACCTTTGTCGGTTCAGCAGCTTCATACACTTTTTCAAGCATTTTATTATTTGTGGGACTGAAAAACCTTAAGCTTTTCTTTTCAGATAAGACCGAAAATCTAAATTATTAAAATGTTTTTAACTCGCTTATAATAACCTGGAATAGTTCTATACATCACATTTATTCCTTCAGGATATTTTTTTTTAAACATTTCGTCTTCTCGTAAAATTTTTGAAGCATTCTTGTGCCCCCTTTGAGAGCTGACAAACAATCCCAGGTCAATTTTTACTGCTATTAGCATACGATAGTCGATTTATAGTTTTATAATAAATGTTCTGTTAAACCCACGAATTTTCATTGCTTATAGATATTACTTGCAAAAATTCTGAAAAAGAAAATAAAAGCTCTTAAACCATTATTCTTTTGACTTCCATCGCTATAATAACTTCTACATTTTCTCTACATATAGAATCTTCTCTATTAACAAAAAGTTGCTTCTCGCAGAAGTAGAAATTTACTTTTTCCACGATGAAATAAGAATTCATTTTGATTTTCTGGAGTGTCACAGCATTTAGCGGCTATTCTAGTATTAATTTAGTCATGTCAACCAAACTGATGAACTACATCTTATCACAAAAATTAGTACGTCAAATTAAAATTTTATAATAAACATGGGGCATTCTGATTGTTTAGGTGTTATTAAAGTGCTGAAAATAATTGGCATATGATAATGTCTAAATCTATTCAGTCGTTATGCTGTTTTTAGTTTTAATTTAGTTTAGTTTAGTTACATTAACGCCCCATTTTTTTAAAGCAACACTAGGTCTATTTTGGGACGGATCTCGTAGTTTTGAACCGCGGTCAGATGACGAGGACGACACATGAGTCCCTTCCCCCTCCACACCAGCGGGAGGACTTTTGGCCCGGGCGGATTTAACATGCGCCGGCTCCGCTTACACAATGTTCCTTTGGTGGAAAGGAGTCACGAACCCGAAACCCTATAGCTCCCAGGCCGAACCTTACCACCAGGCTACCGCGATCCATTTTGATGCTGTCATTTTGCGATATCTTTCGAAACTGAATAAGGGAGGAAGGGAGTGAGCGATTATAGATAATCCATGCAGACATTATGAGCTTTCACATGAAATAAGAACTAGCAAATTTGGACTGGCAGTAAAGATTGTTTCAGTCTTCTTATTGTTTTAAATATATAAACTACTAGTCGACTTCGTCTGCTCGCCCACTTACTAATTATTTAAAATAATTTACAAAATAAAAGAATCAGGCATCTAATTGACAGCAGAATGATCATTCGTTGGGTCTGCAGCTTTAAGAATGTGGCAAGCTTCAAGTATCATTATATGGCGAGGATCCGAAATGGTGATATTCCTCTAAAAATAACTGCCATGTTGTTTACAACGAGGCGTCGAAAGCAAGGAATACAGTTAATAATTAAATAATCAAATGTAATTATTCTGGCACAGCTTCTAATTGTTTGTTTTTTCTTTAGGATTATAGCCATTAAAAACTGTACGTTTCTGCTCATATTCTTGAGCAGAAATCTTCTAGTAATGATTTTTTATATGTGTTTGTCATTCTAGATCTGCTTTGTATTTTCAAATTGTATTTTTCACTTCATATAATGGGATAGATATATGATTTTAGGTATATTAGGATATTTAGGATTTGATATTGCCATATGTTTATGTCTACTATACTACTATATTTACTATGTATTCCATCTTTTGGACATTGTGATTTTTTTGTGCTTATGTGTGTTACTGCTTTCTACATATACATTTCAACTTAACCTCCTGAAACCAGAATTGGTTTCCTAATTATTTAATATTAATATGTTTATTTTATTCAAATGAACTATAATGCATACCTTTATTTACAGCCCATATTCTGGCGATGACTGTAAGCGTTTTAATAAATAAGTAATGGTTCTCTCTCCGACGACCTTCAAGGTCTTACACCCTTTCGAGTCGTCGTGGGGTAGACCAAGATCAATTAAATAATCAACATTAAATGGAAATATAGAAACTCTCTTACTTAAAAAGCTTAAATTCTTTTAATCGTGGAATAAAATATTTTTCCTGTCTTATATGCTTAGTAGCACCAGATTCTTTTTTTTTGTATGAAAATTCGTAATAAATTCAGAAATGACTTACTTTAAAACTCGATATCTACAGGGTGAATAGAATTAAAACACCTTAATTTCGAGTATTGAAACGATCGAGTAATCAAATATATTTAAGATCTGTTGTGAAATATAAAAAGCAAATAACAGAGGAAAGTTTTTTTTTCTAAAAAAAAAAAAAAAAAAACTTTTAGCAAAAATTAACATTTTTTAAAAGTTTAAAAGTTAGATCAATTATTCGTTTTACTCAAACATGTATTATATTCAAATTGCAACTGATCATTTCTGGCAGTTTTTCATTTACATAGGTATAGATATATTCTTACAATTCGTAATTAATATGCATTTTGATTATTTATGTTTGGATTGTTCTATTTCGATTGTGAAGTTACGTGGATGTTATAGAAATTTTCATGTGATTCCAATTCTTCCACTTTCATTTCGTTGTGCTTTAAAATGCATTCTGGTTATTTTGCATTTATAGTCATTATTTATGGCCATGGTATAATACATATTAAATTTAGTCTAAAAGTTATCTTGGCCTTTATTTTTTTTAAATTCTTTTGCAAAAAGATATATAGCAGAATAAAGATATATAAATATATATTTGCAAAAGACTATAACAGAAAATGGCGAAAATTATATTTCTACTTCCAGACATTGAGGAAATAACACAAGAACTCATTAATTTCTATGAAATTTTTTTCTCTTGACTCGTTTCATGGTATTCGTTTGGATATTCAAAAACATTTTTGGATAATATTTTATGTTCCGTTATTAGAAATATTTTGAAATAATTTTTGTAATGCTGGAGGAATACATTTCATTTCATTTAATGGGTATTTTTATTTATTTATATTTACTTTTTTATTTATATTTTATTTAAAGATTTTTTTTTCAAAAATTTCACTTCAACTTATTCTAAAATGAGTTGATTTTCTATATCATTTTATAATTATGAGTCCTATATTCTATGAAATCTATATTGTAATCTATTCTCTATTGTGTTGACCCATGCAACTGGACTGAGTGCAATCATAAATTTGTATTCTATTAAGACTGCGTTGTGCACTTGTCTGATGTATCGTTTTCTTTTATTTAATTCATCACCAAAGAGACTACTATAGGTAAAGAGATTCAAAGGTCATACTCGATTTCAATCAGAGAGAAGTAGTCTCCTTGAAAATTTCTCGCATATTCTCTAACAAAGGTGAATTTGTGTTTTAGACTTCTGTTTACGAATTGATTGAAACCGAGATTTGACACAGAATTAGAATTGTAGCTACAAAATCACACACCAAATTTGATATATCTCATTGCCTTTTTGAATGATCCTGTTTACATACTTCTGAAAGTACAAACCGTCAGTCACTCAACTCCTTAATAGATTTGGCTAAAAATTTGATAAGTGCCTACAAAATAGATGTTTAATCTGTGTTCCGAATTTTATCCGTATAGCTGTCATTGCTTTGCAGTTATTTTATAGACATCTTTCTCTTAATAAATTTTTCTCAAAAACTGACAAAAATCTACAAATTTAATACTATGTCCCAAATTTCATCTGTCTTTCTTAAAGTACACTGATGTCCAAAATTAAGGTCACAAAAAAGTTTTTCAAAGTAATTCTAAATGGCTACCCGTAAAATTTAAGCAAATTATATTTTATATATTGTGAAGGACCGGTAACACGGTATTAACCTTTGTTGTGGGAAAAAACATTGTTTAGCATTAATTTTTGAGGAACTACTGAAATTAGACCGTTTAGGCATCTGGGAGTTTTGTCTGCAATTTTGTAAATATTGAATTAAAACAAAAAATTTAACATGTTTCCAGTGAGAATGAGTTCTCATAATCGTTTAGACGATTCATTGAAATGGTGTGCCGTTGGTAGGTTTGAAGCTGGGAAGTCTCAAGCGGAGGTGTCTCGATGATTACAAGTGGCACCGAAAGTGGTATCCAGGTTGTGGAATCAATTCCAAACAAGTGGTATTGTAACTAGGAAGGACGGCCAAGGCCATCACAGAACAAAGACGCCTGCACAGGATCCCTATTTGGCATTAAGCGCACGACGGCATATGCTGACAACGGCTCCTGAACTTGTTCTTGACCTTGCTGCTGCGTCTGAAATAAGAATTTCCAAACAAACAGTACAGAGAGGGCCCTTTATGCCCAGCGACCAGTTGAATGCGTCAATTTGACTGCATTCAACAGAAACGCCCAGTTCTTGTGGTGCCTAACACAGCAGTCTTGGGCACAGCAAGAATGGGGGCGTGTTCTTTTCAATGATGAGTCGAGATTTACCACACAGAGTGACACTCGTCGAATCTTCATCTTTAGATAGCGAGGAGCTCGCTATCATCCCTCCTACGTAAAAGATATTGACAGATTTGATGTCAGAGGAATCCTTGTCTGGGGTGGCATAATGTTGGGCAGTCGTACACCAGTGCACGTCTTCGATGCGGGTACTGTCAATGCATATCTCTATAGAGATGAGATCTTTGAAGCCTATGTGAGGTTTTTCCGGGGTGCTTTTGGCCCAGACTTCATATTTATGGGTGAAAACGCAAGTCCACACAGAGCCCAGAATATTGATGATTTTCCTGAGGAAGAGGATATTCGACGTATGGACTAGCTATCGAGGTGTCCGGATCACAATCCTATTGAACATGTTTTGGATGGTCTCGGAAGAGCCATTGCACAGCGTAACCCCCCTCCTAATACCCTACAAGAGTTAAAAGCCACGCTTTTGGAAGAATGGGCTTTGTTGTCCCAAGCATTTATTGACACCCTCATAAACAGTATGAATGCGTTGTGAAGCCTGTATAGCAGTTCAAGGTGGTCACACTCCATATTAGACAGGCTTTCTCCGAGATAAATGCTTTATCTCTAATTTATAATGTAACAGTTTTTGATATACCCTGTTTCTTAATTTCCAATTAAAATCTTTTCTATGTTGTTATGTGTCTATGTTCTTTCTTCCATTGTAGTGTACCTCTGTATCAAATTTCGTGGCCACACAGTGAATAGTTTTTCATTTTTCTCAGATTTTATATTTGTGACCTTAATTTTGGACATGAGTGTAGTTTTTAGTTATCTTTGTCACAGACGAATGCACATATAATGTAAAAAATGTGTTTTTTTCCGAATTCCAGGAAGTCGAAAACGTAGAGATTCGTCAAAATGTCGATCTTGAATTTTTTGAGGATTGCAATACTTTCTTTACACTTCTTATAAGAGGAAGTAAAAATAGCTTTTTTTCGCATTCTAGACATACCTTCAAAACTATGTGAACCAACTTTCCCGTCATTCTGCGTAATTATTTTGTATTGACTCAAATGTATAAATTACCAAAAAGCTCAAAATTGCTTTTATGGTTTTAACGGCACCATCAATGCTATATTTTTACCTGCATCACAATGCGCACAATTAGGGGGAAAAAAATATGAGAGCTCATGCGTTTGTCTCTCACTCTTATTCGTTGCGGGACATTTCATCTCCTATTTCATAACATGGAGATGAAAACAAGTCTACGGTTCTGGTTGTAAAACAGCGTACTGAATTTCCTTTTTTACCTAGTTGCTCTTTTGAGCTGTTACTTCTCAGAGATAACAAAAATCCACACTTTAATGTATTTGATTCAAAACCTCTGGTGCCAAACTATTTGCCAAATTCCACCCTCCTAGCTTGTTGTGTTTCTGAACTATGGTCTTCATATGTTTATGGACGTCAAAAAGACATATTTCCTTTGTCCAAATGTGATAAAAATCTATAATTTTGATGTTTTATACCGAATTTTGTTTTGCGTTTTTGTATCATTGTTTTTGACTTATCGCTTTACGCGTAATAGACATAATTCTAAAAACAGTTTACCCGGATTCATTGCCAAGATGATTCATCAAAATTTTGATTGAATTTTCCTGATCATTACAGTGCTTTCTCTTTCTATACTTTGTAAACTTCAAAACAAAATATGAGATAATTTAATTAAATTTTGAAAGGATGCATATTTGTAGAGTTAATTGCCATCGTGTGGTTATGCAAATATTAGTTTGAAGTATATACAGAGTTCTAATGGCTGAATATATTTGGCATTATTGAGGTTGATCATTACTAACGCTGTCTGTGTGAAGCAATTGCGCCGAGAACGTTTGAGACAATGCAAAATTATTGGTGCAGTGCATTTGTCTCGTAGATCCTTTAACACTGATAAAGAGGTTGACTGAGGAAACGGCGTATAGTGCGCTGCCCACTAAACAAATATATATCACTTCCCGTGTGTTTTATGCCTTCCCTGATAAAATACCGGATAAGGAGAAAATATAGTTGCTATAGGAACAATCACTTCGAGGATTTCCGCATTTATCTATTTGTAATGGCGTTGCAAATTATTTGGTTAGTATTTTTATTTCGATTCTCCTGGTCTCATGTCACCGCGTAACTTACGGAACGGGATCTGGTAAGGTAAGGTGTCCATTTTTGCATTTGCTTGAAAATCTGCAGCGTTATACAACTTATTTTCATTTACAACAGAAATACAACTCATGCTATTCGAATAATAATATGGTGATAAGTATGTGCATTAATAAGTAATCAAATAATATTCAAATATATTTGATGCTTGTTTATAATGAATTCTTTTCAAAAGTATCTTATGTCGTTCTTATTCATAAATTATACAAAATATATGCGTATAGAGTAAGAATGTAGGTAAAACAATTTTATATATCAAAGGAAATTATACTGGTTATTTTTGTCCCGCTATATTGTTAATTCACTTCACAAATTTATTTCGAATGATTGAATTGTAAATATGTCTATCATTATAGTGTCTACCATTATAAATTTCTCGTTTATAGAATTTCAACAATAAAAACATGTTTTTCCAATGAATAGAGTTGATTAAATAATCATAGCAATTTTCACAGTTATTTCAATTATTTTTATGAAAGTATTATATAATGTATTATTTTTCTATGTATTTATTGAAAGAGAATTCTGAAGGGAAAGCTGAATTCAGATATCTTAATTTGTCGAGAAAATATCAACATTCAGAATTTTCTTTTTCAAAAGCATGGCATATAAAATTGCATATATAAAAGAAAAATCTAGAAATTGTTACATAAAACAGTATGGAGAAAAAACGAAGAATTTCCTTTTCTAAATAATATGTTTGATCCTAATAAAGCGCAATTTTTTTATAACATTTTTACCCAAGCAAGTTTTTATAAAATTAACATAATGAGTTTCTAATTTCATAAAAAACAAAAGTTTCAAAATTTTTTTCCTGCTACTAAATATTAGTATTTTCCATATTTTTTAATAAACTATTAAGAGTCATAAATAATATTATAAACTGAAGATATTTATCCTTTTGGAAATCTTTGAAGCAATATGTCAAAACCTCTATCTCAAATAACAATATTACCTTAAGCAAAAATAACAGAAAAACATTAAAAATATTATTCTGATAGAATATGAATATATAAAAATTTGAAATAAATCTGAAGTAAATAACATTTTGAATAAAAAAATTATTCGCCTTCACGAACGGTAATTGAAGAATTTGGGCAGCAAATTTAAACAAATTGAATAGTTTTATACCCTATTCGGAAATTCAATTGAATAGAGGTAAAAAAGAGAAAAGTATCGTAAAAAGATGCTGCTATTTGAATGAGCAGCATATTCCAAAAATTAAAAAAAAATCTCATTTTAATAAATATTTACTTTTCAGCAGTATAAAACCTCAGCTTTATATTGCTTAAAAATAATTTTAATGTACGAAATTTCTGCATCTACTTCAGTTTAAAGTAAAAATTCTCAAACTGAATAATTTAAAGGAAGAAATGTTGTGTATCAGCTATGATTTCGACAGTTTCATAATATATAAAAGAAGTATATTTACGAAAGTGAATAAAAATCATATAAAAATTTGTCTCAATATAAAATGATATAAAGGAAATCTTCATCATCTCTAATATAAGGAAACATGAATTCAGCTTCTACTTTCATTTCAAAATATTTTGACTTTAATATTTGCATTAAGGTTCTTCTACTAAAGCAGTTATATAAAATGAGAGAGAAAATTGAGGATATTTGCGTCATGCTTAATGACGAAGAAAAAATGATAAATAATTAAATATAATTAGAATCGAACTGACAGAAGAAAAGAGAAAAAATAGCATTTTTCTTTAATTCAAGCTAAAAATTAATATTTCATTTTTAATAACTTCTAAGTTCCTTTTATATCAAAGTCAAACTTGAAGCTCTGACTAGATTAATTTAGAAATATAAAAGATGATCCGCAATTTTACCGATAGTTTGCAAGAGTGGGTCTTAAATGTGAAAAAAAGTAAATTGAAAAGAATAATTAAGCATAATTATTATACTGGACATGAGATTTGATTGTTAGGGTTTATTTTTATTTCTGTATCGAAGAATCATTTTAAAAGCAGTTATCGATATTTTATATTTCACATACAAATCAAAATAAAACATTTTAATGCTTTACTGCGAAATCTGAAAAAAAAAATATAATAAAGTTTGCTTGAAATTAAATTGGTTTAGAACAGTTTTAACTTTATATGTTACAATAATTTTTATTTGAAACGATCATAACATCATTCATGACGATGTAATTATATAAATAATCATACGTAAGAGATGTTTTTACTAGGGATTGCAATACCGGTATACCGGGATACCGAATACCGGTATTTTGAGCCATTTTACAATTTCGTAATACCGGTATTCACAAGTTTAAATACCGGTTTTTCGGTATTTACTAGAAATTTTTTAAACTGTCTCCACTATGTGTTCAGGGATCGCAAACATAGCAAAATAGTATACGTTTTTGTTTTTATGTCTCCCTAACTGGCGAAATTAATTAGCTAATTAATGGCTTAATTAATTGCTTAAATCTAAATTAGCGAAACATGGATTATCCCCGAAAAAAAATATTGTATCCATAACGACTGATGGAGCAACAGTTATGAAAAAGTTGGGAAGTTGATTGGTGCAAATCAGCAATTGTGCTATGCACATGGAATTCAATTAGGAGTAATAGATATATTTAGGGATTGCAATACCGGTATTTTGAGCCATTTGTACAATTTTGTAATACCGGTATTCACAAGTTTAAATACCCATTTTCAGTATTTACTAGAAATTTTAAAAATTCTCTTGTGATTTTTTAAATTGTTCAGGGATCGCCAACATAGCAAAATAGTATACGTTTTTGTTTTTATGTCTCCCTAACGGACGAAATTAATTAGACTGTGAATACAAAGTTGCATCGTATAATCAAGAGAAGTGATAATATACTGTATGACAATGGATTGTTAAAGCCTCCACCTTTTGCGTTAGTATGGGTTTACTTTGACAAAATAGGAGTGAGAGGAAAGATGAAAGGAGATGTTTAGGAAGAGATTGAAAACACGTTGGAGCAGTTTATTCCTAATGATGGAAAGATTTTTGAAACTGAGATATCCAATCCAAAAAGCAATAATAGACTTAAACCAGCATATTAATTTTTCAGATAGTGAATTCGACTTAATATCCAGAACAGGTTGTTATAACTTAATATAAACTTAATATTAAAACTGGCTGTTGAGGAATTATGTCGGAGAGATTCTAACTTATTAACAAATAATGCAACAATAAATTTCAGGTTGCAGTCACTGAAAGAACAGTACATATCACTATCTGAAGAATTATATATTACATTGAAAAATCGCACAGAAGCAAGGCATACCGAAATAGAAAATGTCTTATGGTATTTACATAATTATAATTATTTTAAAAATGAAAAAGAAGAAAAGAGATTAACCAATTCAAATCTGATCAAGTTTATAGTAAATTTTCTTACAATTTTTTTTTGCCCACAAACCTATCCACATTCAGAAGAATTCGGTACAATTATCGGAGATTATCATGGCACAAATGTCGATAGTGAAAAGGAATTGTCCGTTGAACAAAAATTAGAATTAGCGATAAATAAAAAATATTCATCAAACCAAAATACAATTCAGAAACAATACAAAATATATCAAAAATCATATCCAAAACCATCCGAGGAGTAATCGATTTATTTGAAGATGAGGGATTTATAAGTAAATATTTGAAAAAAGTATATCACAAATTTCTAACAGTACCACCAACTAGCGTAGATACTGAAAGAGCGTTTTCGACAGCTGATAATTTTTGTGCAAAATTACATTCCAGGTTTAATGACAGTACAATTGATGCATTATGTTTTTAAGATCACATTTCAAAAATTTGTAATAGTACCACAGACTGGATAGTGATGTTTACATTTTTTTGTTTATCTAAGCATTATTATTGCCAGGCTCTCCACCGAACACTCTATACACTTTCAGTGGGTCCCCTCACATGTTGGTTTAAATGGTAATGAGAGTCCCGATTGGTGTTACCGTCTGAATATCTCTAGAAAAAAGCTCTCTCGTTTTTTAAGTGGACACACCAAATCCCTCATTTTCCAACACGGACGGAGAATCTTTGCTGAATGTCCTTGGTGCAAGGCAGATCAAGCCTCTCCCAATTATATTCTTAAATGTTTAAATTTTACGATTTTTGAGATTTTAAGGGAGTCGCTACTCTTTTTGGACTTTTTAGAGATCTTTGGTTTCATGGAGATGGTATAGTGCAGCAATACAGCCTTGAATCAGAAACAACAACAGCATTTTTTTGTGATTGAAATAAAGAAGATGTTCCTTTACTTTTTTGTGAATCTTTGTAAACCGTTATAATTTATATGTTACAAATTATTTTTGTGATATTTACATTCTCTAATAAAACTGGTAAATAAAACAAAGAAACACCCGTGTTTTCTTTCTTTTCCAAAAATTTCTATTACCGGTATTAACATCTAAAAATACCGAATACCGGTATTGAACCTTTGGTCCGGTATTGCAATCCCTAGTTTTTACCCATTTGAGGACATAATTTAATTGCAGAATTAAACACTACAGAAATAAAATTCAACCATGCTTTGAAAATCTGCAAAGAATCCAGTGCTCATTTGCAAGTCGAATCTTTATATGTATCATACTAAAAGATTTTTGAAAAAGAAAAAAAAAACATGCATAGAAATTTCAATTAGTAGAAATTTTAATATTATTAACTAATATACATAAATATATATTGCCAATTTTTTATCATATTATTATTAAATGCAATTTATGCATAATTACTTTTTCTAAAATATAAGATATTTTATATGAATTAAGGAAATTTAATTCAATACTAGCCGATATTTTAATTCTTTTGCCGTGTCCTATTCTTATGCTACTTTTACTTATCTTTCCGGCATAATGAATTCCATTTAGATGTCAAAATACCCAGAAGAACTGAATTCAAAGTAAGAATCTCGCTACAAGTTAAGCAAAGAGCTCATAGAACAGCAAATAAAAATAATAAGGATTATCTAGCAAGTCAAACCGACTTCTGAGAACCGACTTCCATCGTTTTTAGAAAAAGACTTCCTAAAATTTGTATTGTAGTAAGAATTATCGGAGTAGTTTTTCTCTGATAACTTTTTTAATTGCTTATATTCATCTATATATGGAAATCAACAATTACTTTAGACTACAGTAGGTATAAATAATTTCTTATGCGAAATTGTTTGTTCGATATAAAGATATTTTATTTTATTTACAGAAACTATTTTTCTTTTGGAAATACAAGATTCGTGAAAAAAAACTTTCAAGTGTTAGAAATTTTTGAATTATAGAAGTTCAAAATAGGGTCCCAATGTATTTCATTCACGAACTAACAATTTCTGTACTGCTATATATTATACAGGCAGAGGCATTTCTTTTCAACCACTAATGAGCAAAAGTAGATATTGTTGTAGTAATTGCTTTAGAGATAATAAAAAAACAATTTCTTTTTCACTTACTCCTTTATTCCATTGCAGTTTGATTCTTTGACTAGATTCAACGACATAGGCCCTCCAGCAGTAGTTCCTCTTTGCATTTGTAAATTTTTAAAATTGACGTTTTGCATGTCTGACAATTCTTGAAGTTTGTTCCGTGATTTTATAATCACCAAGTATAATAAACTGAAGTCATTTTAAATTATCTAATAGAAGGTATTCTTGCAATATCTTCCCTCGAATAATAGTTTATAGTGGGACAAATGTAGGGCTGGGAGATGACGGAACTTCATCATCACGATACATCGTCCAACACATATCGATATTTTTCGATATATCGTGATATCATTATTTATGTATAGCTATTATAAGTTGTAAATAGCATCTCTTAATATATTGACTGAGCAGAAAGATTCCAAATAAATGGAAATTTCAATTTATAGAATATATATATATATATATATATATATATATATATATATATATATATATATATATATATATATATATATATATATATATATATATATATATATATATATATATATATATATATATATATATATATATATATATATATATATATATATTTTAATAAAAAATAGAAAATAATTTTGTTAAAACCCTTTTAATAAAGTGCGTCAATGCCAAAACAATAACTGCATGTTACAATTTATAACGCTGCGTTTAAACCAAATATTTTTATATATTAGAATAGGACAGTATTTATAGAAATATTATCAAAATTTCTGTATGAAGGTCAATAAAAATAAAGAGCAACAACAACAACAACAACAAAAAACCTTTAACCAGCAACCAAAACGAAAATTAATTGTGAATATCGATTTATTGTATCGTGATTTATCGTGAGCCGCTAGGCAAAAACGGAAGTGTAACGGATTTTTTCTTTTTGCGAATATGCTTAATTGTGAATATACGAGCTGCGAATAAAATTGTGAATTTAATCTGAATTAATCTCTTTTACTTTATTTCTGAAGTTGAATATTTAATGATTAAACAAAAGACAGCTTACATCCTTCTGATAACCGCAATTATTTTTCCATAATGGTGTCATTCAGTTAGGGAAGAGAAAACAGTTCATTCCGAAATGACATGCTTAAAATAAATACTTCTAAATATTAGAATATGGCAGTATTTATAGAAATATTAACAAAAATTATGAGCGAAGGTGAAAAAGAAAGCAGATCAACAAAAATAAACACTAACCGATAACCAAAACGAAATCGAAAATGCAAATTAATTCTGAATACCGATTTATTGTATCTCGATTCATCGTGAACTATTACTCGTATCATGATTTCGATAAATTGATATTTTTCGAAAACTGGCATAAAAAAAATCAATTTTTCAAAAATATCGATTTTTTTTCGATAAATCGAAAACCGGCACAGTCCTAGACAACTGTGTATGATTAATTGTAAGTTTCGATCGTTAGATAGAAAAATCTTCAACTTTACCAAAGTTGTGGATTAAAAATGTACACTTTAAAATTTTTTTCACAGAAAGCATGCATATTTATGGACTTATTCCTCCGAAACTAGACTTACAGAAAGTTGAATGCTCTCGCATTTTTATGAATTCTTTATCTAAAAATTCGAAAATTGAATTTGTGTTTTAGAAGCATCTTTCAAAATGGATTAAAACCAAAAAATGACACAGAACTGCAATTCTAGTCAAAAGAGCCCTTACCAAATTTGATATTATTAGTCAGTGTGTTTTTGAAATATTGAGTATACATGTTTCTGAAAGTACAGATCGATAGATGCCAACCCTTCATTAGATGCTTCAGCATTTTATGGGTGTCTACACTATAGAACTAAATCTGTGTGTCGAATTTCATTCATCTAGTTCATTTCGTTTTGTAGCAATCGTGTTAGTTTATTTCGTATTCGTGTCAGATTGAGCATACATCCTCATATTACTTCTACATACTGCCTCAGAATAATTTTGCTTAAAATATGATGGCAATCAACAATTTTTTTTAATAAAAATTGAACATGAGATTTCATCTCTGCAGTTCAAAGGATCTTTGTCATTGACAGACAGACACAATTCCAAAATTTTGGACATAAAATTTCAGACATAATTCCAACAACTCATGGAGGTGGAGATACGTCGCAATCTCAAGTCCGAATTTTTTGACGATTGCAATACTATCTCTAATCTTTAAGAAAAGTTTTAAAAAAAGCAATCAAAAAGGAAGAAGAAAACTTAGTATTGCCAGTTAGGATAGTAAAGTCATACAAAGTAAAAAGATGATTTGATGGTGGCAAAAAGCAAACTTTAAAGTTTTAATTTTTTAAAAAATTAAATTAGATTAAAGTCCCACTTTAAATCTATAAGAGAAATGATAAATGGGCGGAGTTTAAATCTTAACAATGATGAGATATTTATGACGTTACTGTAGCTCTTACATTGCCCTCTATATTTCTAGGCCTAATGAATATCATCAAATCATCATGGTCTCACAAAATCATTAAAATTCTGAAGTTTATGTTTCTATAAACTTGGAAAATTTCACAAGGGTTTAAAATATCTGAGGTTATCAAAATTTCCACTGAACCTTTGCCATTTCTGAAATTCATGCTTTCACTGAGTTTATCGTTTTGTTCAAAAAGATTTTCAGTGTTTTTTCTGCTCATAACCTTGAAATAAGTTTAGCTGATAATCTGAAAAATGATTTTATCAGCGTTTGTTTTTCTAGTTCTCCCAACAGTTTATATTTCTCTTCTTACCACAATCCTAAAATACTATCAAATTATTATATATTTTCACAGCTTTGCGCTATTTCATTGAAAATACACTGAAAAACCAAAATATTATGACCATCTCCATATTTTTTTGTGAAATCTGGATGACATGGTGGTGCGTAATTGAGAATGGTGTTTGAGAAAGTAAGGAATAATTGTTGCACTAACTTTTATGTGATCTGAAAGGAAGTGAATTTGATAGAAAGTAGAATGTAATGTAATGATTCAGCTACTTCCCTGCTTGACCATAGTGACGTTTCTTTTTCCAACGCTCCATAATTAGCATCCAGACAGCAATATCAGCAATGGCGAAGCCCTACCGCAGTGTAAGTGCTTCCAGAAGTGCCAGGTGGTCAACCCCTTTAAAGTAAGGACATCTGGGCAATTAGTGCGAGTACAGATAAGGGACCCCACCTGCATTGTATTTGAAACAGATGTAAACCTGCATTCTTTACATTGTGGAGGGTGGCTCCCCAACGGATTCCCACGGTCGACGGTAGACCAGTGAAGTTGTTGCTGAACGATTATCGGATAACCGGGAAAATGGTCCGATGTGAATGAGGGTGGGAACATGATAAAAGCGCGAGGAGATTGGAAGGGAGAGGAGAATTGTGGAGAAGGTGGCAGAGAGCGGAGTGTCCGATGAAAATTCCACCTGAGAAGATTCAGTGGATCCCTGGAGCTACGGCCTGTTTGCGAGAACGCTAAAGAGTCGGCTAGCTGTTTCCTAGGGAGGTTTCTCCGAAAGAATTCGAGGAACTATCCTTGTTGTGTCGAATAAGAATCATTTAACCTAGATGATGAACTGTAATTTTATAAAGTTGTAAATAATGAATTTGATCATAACGCTACCTTTTATTGGATCGAGACTTTACAGTAATGACACGAATAGTCCGAGCAAGTGTTCTCAGAAACTGCACGACTGGTAAATTGTTCATGATCTGCCGTTATTAAAATGTATGCAAAGTGGATACATGACAGTGAAATCAGCAGTAGATGCCAAGGTGTTGGTTGGACGTCCACACATTATCAAAGAAAAAGGATGTTGGAGACTGTCCAGCTTAATAAAGCAAAATCAGTGTCAGATAGTGGCTCATCTGACTGCCCAATACAATGCATGTGCTTCAGAACACATAATTCACTGTTGGATGTGGGGTTGCGCAGCAGACGTAAAACTCGCATGTCTTTCTTGACTGAGAGCCATTGTCAACTACGCCAATAGTGAGTCCTGGAAAATTGAGATTAGGCAATGGATAAGTGAAAGTGTATTTCTTGGTCGGTTGAATCATTATTTATCATTAATTTCGTCGACGGCCGTGTCTGAATACGTTATCTACCAGGTGAACAGTTGCTGCCCTCATGTGTAGCAGGTTATGCTTAGGCTGGTGCTAGTGATATTTTGTTTTGGGGGACGCTCTCATGGACAGCGCTGAGACCAGTAATTGTGGTAGAACAAAGCATGAAAGATGTGAATTATCTGAACATAATTGCGGATCAGTTGCACCTTTAGATGGCGTCTGTCTTTCCAACTAGAAATGAAATCTTCCAGTTAGACAGCATCCCTTGTCACAAGACTCTAATTGTGTTGAAGTGCTTCGAGAATCATACTGATTAATTCCGATTAATGTCCTAACCACATAACTAATCAGATCTTAAAACGATAGAGCATAGTTGAGATTTCATGTAATGGCAGCTCAGAGATCAAACACCACCATGTCGGAATATTTCGACTTTGCGCGACCGTTGCTTAAACGTTTGGTGCAACCTGTCTGCAGTAATCTACCAAGAATTTGTAGCATCTATGCCCAGGCAATTTGCAGCTGTTTTGAAAGCTAGAGACGGCGGAATGCGTTATTGAGTAAATGGTCATAATGTTTTGGCTCTTCAGTGTACATATTTATACAAAATAGATGTTTTAATTATCGTAAATTTATTCAAACACGCAATAGTAATAAACTTTAAATATATCTTAAAATCTTAGAAGAATATTGAAACTAGACGTTCGCAATCATTACCTACACATCTATAAAGCACGACATGGAGTACTCATATTTATTTTCAAATGGGAGGCATTTCCTTGTCTTTCACTCGATTTATTAATTTCAGAATGGTAACGATAACAAATCAAATGATAACCCAACGCTGAAGAGAAAACTCTTATCTGCTGATCGAGCACCATCCGAATAACATCAGCAGTTCACAGTTCAGCAAGATTTTAAGAGTGAAAGGACTTGAACAATCCTACGGTGCTGCAATCCAAGAGTCATCAGCACAATTTTTAGCTAAAAAATGTATTAAAATAACTAGGAATTAAGTAGGAATGCAAAATACTCAGATGTTTCAGCTCTTTGAACTACGAAAATACATAGCAAAACTTATTTGTTCGACAAGTGCTTATCACATACACTATTTTTTAACTGAAAATACAAGTATATAAAGTATGAAAACATTGATAGTGACTCGCGTTCTGTCTTCGATTATGCACACTTATTGGGCTACCTGAAAGTAATCTTAGACAATTACACAAATGTCCTATGAGAAAAAGTGTATAGAAAATTCCCGAACAACCGAATAATGATTTCTTCCCTAGAATATCACTGGCAGAACAACATCTCTCTTTACTCTGTCATTCCCTGCGGGGCTCCATTCCTTTCATTCTGAGCCAGGGCTACAGAAGTATCTGAAAACTAAAAATCAGTGGTTAGAAAAGAAAAAAAAATCTTTTAGGAAATAATATTAAACGTGATTCCGAAAACTGGGAAATTTGCATGGAGCAGTGTATATTAAAAGTGATATTCATTAAAAAATATAAAAATAAAATTTTGAAATCAAAGATTAGATTATTTTCCAATCACATTTAGCTAAGTTGAATCCATGATTTCATTTAAGAATCACTACAGATGCGCTTCCATCCTAAGCGTGAGAGTTACAAAATCAAAATGATCCATCTCATATTAACCATTCTCTCTATTTTTTCCCTTCTTCAACTTGGAGTTTTACTTTAATTGCCGCCAGAGTTTTTCCTAATTCAAACCCTTTTACTTTTAAAAGATTATTCTGTAAAATACGTTATTAATGATAATTTAGTCAATTACTATCCTTCCATTTATGGAGAGTTAGAGCTAGGGCTGAGAGATGACGTAACATCATCATCGCTATATATCATCCAATACATATCGATATTTTTCGATATATCGCGATTTCATTATCTATTTATAGCTATTATATGTTATAAATATGATCTCTTAACATACTGGCTGATAAGAACGACTCCGAATAAAAGAAAGTTTCAATTTGTTTTCTTTTGATTAAAAATATTTGAAAATAATTTTTTTAAAACCCCTTTAATAAAGTGTGTAAATGCCAAAACAATATCTGCATGTTACAATTTATAACTTTGCGTTTAAAAAATTTTTTTATATATTAGAATATGGCAGTACTGTAGAAATATTTCCAAAAATGATGCATGAAGGACAATAAGAATAAAGAGCAGCAAAAATAAACACTAACCGGTAATCAAAATGAAATTGAAAACGCAAATTAATTATGAATATCGATTTATTGTATTGTGATTTATCATGAACCCTTATTCATGATTATGATTTCGATATATCGATATTTTTTGAAAACTGGCATCAAAAATTCGACTTTTTAAAAATATCGATTTTTTTTCAATAAATCTAAAATTGGCAGAGCCCTAGTTAGAGCTATTAAAATTGATTGCTTTTGTAAATCATATTATTCTTTTGTAACAACTTCTTAGCTCTGATATAGAAGAATGGCATCTCAGATTTCATTTTCTTGCTTTTGTTCGCCTCATCGCCTTTTAATCCAGACTGATTTGGAGAGCGTCACATCTATTCCTCGCAAGAGTGAAAAAATGAACTATCAAGAGAAAAAAGTGCTGTTATGGGAAATGTATTCGTAAGCCGCTTATGGACTTTCATTCAGGATTCAGACGACGTCGTCTATTTAGCACAGGAATTATTCGGATTACAATATGTGTCGGATTATAAGTGATACCGTTTGGTAACAGATTATTTCTGATTTATCTCTAGAATATTAGGCATGAAATTACTTTTTTCTCTCTTTTTCAAAACTTCTATCTTTAGAAACACCCGACTTCCAATTTTAATTTTTCTTTGATTTTGTACTGAGATTCAGATTAATTTTTTTTGTTCTTTATTTCAAAGCGACAAAATGAAGAATAAATAATACAGTTTTAAAAGAGATTTTGTAGGGACATTTTTCGAAGAAATTTATTTCTGAGTATGAAAGGAAAAAAAGAAGGAAGGGAAATACGAGAAATTTATTCTAATTTTCTGATTTGGCCTCTTAGAAAAATTTGCAACAGATTCAAAACTATTAAGAAAAACCAAATAGAACTGAACTGATATTTAGAAAATGTTAGTGGAAAAAATTATTTTTTTCAAAAAATGTATTACAATGCCATAAAACCAACTTAATGTTAACTAGTCTTCCGGGAAAGTCTGAACAGCTTTGGATGACGGATCGAAATTCATTCTGCAGTGAAGGTGTCATTTCAGATTTTAAGTTCTTTATGTGGTCCGGGCACTATTTATCAGACCCGTCTCTAAACAGCTTTTATGTAATTTTAAAACGTTGTGTTAAAAAACGGCAGTAAATAAATCATTATTGCACCAACATACTGATAGGATTCAAGCATTTAAGGGAAGACATACTTCCACAAGCATCATCATATTCTCTTTGTTTGTTACACATGCTTCCACACTTTATACATGAAGAAGCCTGCCGAAAATTTCTTTACCTTTAAAAAATTATTTATTTCTAAAACACTGAAATAAAAAAGAATAGTTTATTTATGCCGGCGTCATCGCATAGGGGTAGCGCGTCTTCCCCGTGATCTGGGCGTCCCGGGTTCGAGTCCCGGTTTGGGCATGGTTGTTCTTCTGTTGTTCTATCTGTGAGATGTGTGAATGTGCCCTCCTGTAAAAAGGGGTTGTGCAAGCGAATGAGTGATGCGTGAGTAGCAAAGTCGTACTCTTGGCCCTAGTTGGCGCTGCTATAAAAAATAAGAGACGTCCCCCTCAGGCTTAAATCGCTGTCTTCGTAACAGCGGGCTTGTCAGTGGCAAGTGCCATAAGAAACAAACAAACAAACAAACAAGTTTATTTATTTTCTAATATATAAAAATGAATTTTTGTTTGTTCGTACCTAATGTGATGCCGTACCGTTCAACCGATTGTGATGAAAATATTGTTTACCTGAAAGCATTTGAATAATAAAGTAAAGAAAATCGAATAAGTATTATTCATACTTTTCCTTTATGCACCATTCAATTCCAAGGAATGTATGCATTGTGGACATGACAATAATTTCATTTTTCTTATCATTCCTAATTAAACAAGACAACTATTTCAAATTTCAGACTATATTACCAAAATTATTTCTCCTGCGACAGCAACATGCCAGGCAACAGCTAGCTGTTTATAAAATTGTAATGAGAATTGTTACCAGATGCCTGATCTGGAAAACTAAGGCGAAAGTTCTTCAATCGCTGAAAGACGATTTATTCGTAAATTATTGAAACACAAATTGTTTCGAAATGCCGACGAATTTCCGGATAACAAATTGCAGCAATTGATTGTTTTTTACATACTTTAATAAATGATTTCTAAATGGAATATTTTATATTGAAACATCATTGTCTGGAATTCATTTCAGCTTTTCTTAATATTGCTCAAACTGACCGGATTTCACCAGTATTGAATCCTTGCTTCCCTCTTTCATGACCAAGATATTCAACAATGTACGCGCTTTATCGGTAAATCAATACCATTCCATTACTGCCCTCAGATTTGCGCATCTCAACAGATCAAATTAAAAACGGACAATCGAATAAATTTCGAGCCAAAACCAAATGGGATGCGTTTTGTTAAAAACCGTTGATTTTCGCTTAGTTAGACATTTCATTCCCTATATATATGGTCTGTATTAAAAGAGCAAATCAAACAAAAAGCAAATTTACTTTATATTACTATATGCGCATATTTACTACAATAATGCAAGAGTGCAAATCAAACAAAAAGAAAATTGTATTAATATACACGCATATTTACTACAATATTGTAAGGGTGCAAACAACCAAAAAGCAAATTTACATTATATTAATATATACTCATATTTACTATAAAATATAAGAGTGAAGCACAAACAAAATGCAAATTTACTTTATATTAATATATACGCATATTTATTACAATAATGCAAGAGTGCAAATCAAACGAAAAGCAAATTATATTAATATATACGCAAATTTACTACAATAATGTAAAAGTGCAAATCAAACAAAAACATAATTTACTTTATATTAATATAAGCGCATATTTACTACAATATTGTAAGAGTGTAAATCAAACAAAAAAGCATATTTATTTTATATTAATATATGCACATATTTACTACAATATTGTAACAGTGTAAATCAAACAAAAAACTAATTTACTTTATATTAATAACTACGCATTTTTACTACAATAATGTAAGAGTGCAAATCAAACAAAAATCTAATTTACTTTATATTTAATATAATATGCTGATAAGAATATTCTAGAAAAAAAAGCCAATGATTACGACTGCTCAAATTATTACAAATGCAGACTAATCTGAAGTAGATAATTGTTCTGATATTACATGTAATTTTAAAATTGAAAGATTTTGCATTATGTCACTTCCCCACGATTTTAATGTTGACAGAAGCGCATTCATTTTTTAAAAATGTACTTGAAACAAATTTATCATAGTCTTAAAATGTTTTAGATGCGGGAAGAATTTTATTTTCTTCTGTAATCACAGTTGTACTCTTCAAACTGTCCTTTTTCACATTTCCTTTGAAAATGTCAATTTATGGTGAAAATTGAGAGTCACTTTGATCTCTTATGTTCAGTACTCTTTGCTTTTTATTGATTACTCAATTCTTTATTACGCAATTCTTTCATCTTCTGTTTTGCCGTGAGTGAATCCATTTGGAACTCAAGAAGATTGTAACGATAAAAAGCAAATTTTAATACCCGACATTTGTTATCGTTTCATCGCGCTGAAAAGTTAGCGCCTGTAATCACGAGTGCTCTGCATATCTGAACAGAACGAGGCTGGTTCTGAGCTCACTCGCTTTCCAATTGTCCAGAAAGAAATGTCATGATTCATTTACATTTGAGAAGCATTTAAGAAAATTCAGAACTTTTAAACGTTATAGTGCATACTTGAGAAAAAGATGCAAAACTAAAAAAGTGATTATGATTGTTAAGGGGACAGTAGATTTTGAAATAAGCAAAAATGGACGAAAACGTGCAATTTTATTTTTATCGTTTCTTCACCAAAGTATATGTTTGTATTCGAGTAAATTAATGTTATAAAATGCATTGTTCAATAAAATAAATATTTGAAGGGTTAAGAGGGAAATAAGGCTCACGTTAATGACTTTTCTTGAAATGATATTGTAATTAGATTTAAATATCTTTGAAACGTTCCAGACGTTTTAATGTTTGAAAAAATTAAAGGAAAGTGATAATAAAAGGTTTCGGTCAAACATTAAAAAAAAATGGGGTATGCATTTTATGTTTCGAGTTTTTTTAGATAGTTAAAATTAAATTTTATTTCAGAGAAATATAAATTTCCGATGAAAATTCAGTAAGTGTGCATAAAAATATTTCTAAAAAATTAGCATTTAATTGTAATTACAAAATCATACATAGTTTTGTTCCAAATAAATTTACATCGGGTAATGTGAAAAAAAAAGTAATAGAAAAAGCTAAAAATTAAATCGCCAGGAATGTTTTAAATTTTTTAAAAATTATATATCTTTTAAATTTTTTAAAAATAATATATTTTGTTTTAAAATGTTTTTAAGAAATTTGACACATTTTTATTTTAATATATATGCATAAAAATTTCATAACTCTAAGTGAATAATTCGCTAAAGTGTCTAATACAGTCCCTTGAATCAAATTTTGAGTCCAATCGATTAGAGACCGTAAACATCCTGTCGAAAATTTAAACGGTAGACGAGCCGACATGTTTCAGTTAGGGGGGATTCGAGGGGAGTGCACTATCGCCAAAAAATATGGTACTGAGGAACATCAACATCGTCCGTTGATGAAAGAAGGATTTTACATGATTTTAGTCGATTTAATCAATATATAAAATAGGCACAATAATATAAGTGTTGCTTTTGTGTTTTAACTCCCACGATTTTGTCACCCGGATGGTGTTGGCAATTAAGTAACTGATGCGATGCCCTCTCTTTCAAATCTTTGAAAGAGTCTCGCTGCTGTCTCACAGTTCGTAATTCAATACCAGTTTTAAGTAAACGAGAGCTCCGTATTCGCAGGACTATTTCGGTAACCATGGTAACCTCATCATGATCCGATTGAAGTCGGAATTGCGGATTTACGCAAATTTACGTCACTGGCTCAGCGAGTCCTCTTGAGCGGAAAAATTTCATTCTTTTCAAAGGATTCAGCAATTTTGCGTCTGTGTTGCAAAACTACGATTCCTTTTTATAAAGAATAATTGTGTCTGTCGCGAGGCGGAAATTAAATACAATTTTTAGCTTTGTTGTTATTAGTCCAAGAACTTTGGTCGGGTAAACAAAATTCCATGCCTTTGAAGTGCAATTTTATTATTGTTATAAAATGTTTTTTTTTTCCTTTTTTGTCATAATCTGGGGGGAAAAAATTCTTCCTTTTTATTTTAAATATTAATTAAATGTTTGTTTTTTAACGATGCTTGTTTGAAAAATACTTTTAGCAAATAAATTGCAGCTTAATAATGGCAAATAAAATGATGTAATTACAATAACAAATTAATTATGATGACAATTAGTTTCCCATTTAGAAAGTTTCATACGATTATGTTTATTGTGGGAAAGACGAGAATAATTCATGCATTTCTGGGTAACTAGCAAAAAGTTGACAAGAACAGATACAAGAAATGAAGCGATTCGAAATACTTTCATCTTCTTTTTAAGTGTTTTGGGCCAGCTTGAAAATACATCGGATAACGCCAGAAATATATTGTTATTTTTTTATATTGTGTAACAGTCCAAATAATTTTGTCAGAAATTTAGATATTTTCAACTTTTTTTCTTTTTTAGATATTTCTGAATTTTAATACAGAGAAAAATTTATAATAGCGTTTATTTAAGAAAATATATTTTGAAGTATTTTAACAAAAACATTAATGAAAACGTTTGAGAAACAAAGATAACAAATTATTTAAAATCAATTTTTAATAGCATTAAAGATTATTAACGGGGAATGGCACAAATTATTTAATATGTAATGTTTAGTATTCGTACTTTACAAATTCTGCAGCTGAAAAAAAAATTTATAATAAGGAAGCTTGCTTATTTCAAGTTTCTCCAAAACAATTTACATCCTGTGCAATGTTACACATTTAAAAATTTTGAAAGATTTCCCATAGGAAGACGCTTGTGTTTCCAACCGCAAAATTGGGATTGTTTACATTTTCTTTATATACAATCCAGGCAAATAGTCATCTCATGTCTTCATATTTCTTAAGAAAGTAAAAATATTTAACAATACAATAGTTATCTATTTATATAGAAAGCAAAACTTTCCCCAAACCGTTGATTAAAAAAATGATGATAATATAGCTACAGTTGAATTTCAATTATTATTATTATTATTGCATGAATTTACTGATGATATAATTTCCTAAAAGGGGATGCAACTTTAAGTTTTCATAAAGATATAAAAAAGAATATTCAAATATTGATTTAGCCTTAGAAACAAATGATTCGCTCACGAAACACAAAAGTAACAGGGTTTAAAATATTATTAATAATCCTCCAAGAAGTTCAAAATCAGTTTTAAAGCACAGAAATTAGTTCAGTTATATTAACATCCCGTTTTAATGCAACACTAGGGCTATTTTGGGATGAACCTCATAATTTCGAACCATCGTCAGATGACGAGGAAGACACCTGAGCTGACATCTCACATCAGTGGGAGGACGCTTGGCACGGACTGATTTACCTGCACCAGACCCGCTTACACGACGGTTCTTCGGTGGAATCCGGTCATGAACCTGAAACCCTCCGGTTCCGAAGCCGAGATCTTATCACCAAGCCACAGCGACCCTGCCTTGAAATTAGCTTCCATTAATAACCAAACCAAAATTTTGTGCTAGTCGAAATTTAGCTTTAATCATCTATAACGTGAAAATAGATAAATTTTGTTCAATTGATGTATGGGAAAATATCTGTAAGAATTTCTTCTTCCTTTTTATACATCTTTTGAGAAACTTCTTTTATTCATTCTTTGCATTTTGCATAGAATGTTCATATGGCGAGTTTTATATTTCGAAAAATTGAATTTTAAACACTTCCTAAAGTGCTAATGCAAATTAATTACCTTTCTAGCTAAACGCACTAACGTTCTGTCGATAACTATGTGTTATTTTAATACTTACAGAGCAAAATTATTAGTCCTTTGATGAATTAAATTATTTGTGCATTTATTTCATGAAACTTGAATCTGGCAGTGTAATTGAGAAATGAATGATTTTAAGTTTCCGTAATAAATATAATATTTAATTTTTATTTTTGAAAAGTAAAAATTGGAATTGTCAAAATCAAAGGCTGACTTTTTTTAGAAATAATAAAATATGAGTTTAAAAACTAAAACTAATTTTCTTGGTTTATATAAATGAAAAGAAAAAATTAATTTACGACATTTTTGTAAAAACGTTTGAAATGCAAAATTTAAAAGTTTGAAGGAAAATCTTAAAAATTCCTTTCTTAACTTTACCATTCAGAAAATGACAAAATAATCAGTCAGAGACATCATTAATACATAAATGAATCCTTTAGATGAGATCCTTCCTAAGAAACTTTGAAGGCTGCCGAAATTTTGAAGATAATTCAAATATATAAACATAATTACACCTCAGTTATTACAAGTATCGTACCTAATTAAATTTCGTTTAAAACTGCCTAACATATGACTATCGAGATCTGTAATTTCAATTAGTGTTAGAAAAGCATTAATTAAAATTTCGGAGCATTTTCAGAAGAGTTAATTGAATCTGTTTTCGTCTTTCCAAAGTCTTAATTAACGTCATAAAATAATTAGAATAAGAAATACAGTGTAATTTAAATTTTTCCTGGTAAAAAATGCTCATATTTTGACGATTTTAAGGCTGATATTAGAGTAAAAGGGGATTATTATAAGCGACATGGGAAAAAATGATGATCTGAAGTTCTCTATTACAATAAACAGAGAAGAAAAGAAAATGTACAATCGTATTCAAAATGCATTTAAAAACACACCTTTATTTTGTAACTTCATTTGTTTTCCTTCAACATCTTTTGTAAATTAAAAATGTTTAATTTACTATAAATATGCACATCAGAACTTTTTTAATACTTAATATGTACGTTTATGTGTACGAAATGTTATGTATTATGTTTAATGTACGTTTTAATTCTATAAATTTCTTATTTTTACATTGATTTCTTAAAAATCGTTTTTGAAAATATACGAAAAATTTCGTGTGACGGATCATGTCAATTCAAATCATGATCAAATAGCATTATTTATATTTCTGCAATTCAATGATGTAAATATGTTTGCTCAATGGAAAATTTAAGTACACTGATCACACTCTTGTTTTATGGACCTGTTTTAATAAAGTACAGCGTGATTATAATTAAAATTCCACTTTGAAATGGTCATAATGGGAAAACTATTGGACCAAATGTTTTCCAATTTGTAATAATTTAAAGGAGGTCATGAGAATTTCTTTTCGACCAGAAAAGATGTTCAAAAACTCATCACCAGAAGGGGAGAATAGAGTTGTATGCAATATAGTTAAGCAAAGTAGGACATGAAAACGCCAGTTTAAAATGTGTTTAATTGTTTCTGAAACGCGTTTCAAAGCATATTCAATGTGTGTTATCTCAAAAGCACTGTTCATGGCAATAATCTAAACAATTTGGCGGAACTGAAAGATGCGATGAACCAATATGTGCGTAACATTCCTCATGATATGCAAAGATCTACTGTTGAGAATGCAGTAATGCGATTTAACTTGCTTTCAGAAAATGGGGGACGCCACATTGAGCATGCTTTGTAACTAGAGATTGCAATACCGGTATACCGGGATACCGAATACCGGTATTTTGAGCCATTTGTACAATTTTGTAATACCGGTATTCACAAGTTTAAATACCGGTTTTTCGGTATTTACTAGAAATTGTTTAAATTGTCCCCACTATATGTTCAGGGATCGCCAACATAGCAAAATAGTATACGTTTTTGTTTTTATGTCTCCCTAACGGGCGAAATTAATTAACTAATGAATGGCTTAATTAATTGCTTAAATCTAAATTAGAGAAACATGGATTATCCCTGAAAGAAGAAATTGTATCCATAATGACTGATGGAGCAACAGTTATGAAAAAAGTTGGAAAGTTGACTGATGCAAATCATCAATTGTGCTATGAACATGGAATTCAATTAGGAGTAATAGATGCATTATACCAAAAAAAAAATAAAGAACAGAAGAATCCAAATACTGTGGATATAGAAACTTCGGATTCCAACTTGGAAGAGAGTAAGAGTGAGAGTGATATTGACGATGAAGATAATGACAATGTAATTGTTGAAGAAGATATTGCTAATGAGGATGGAATATTAACCCATCAAGAATGGCTTCCTATAATTTATAAAGTTCGAAAAATTGTTAAGATATTTAAACGTTCCCCTATAAAAGATGGCATATTACTAAAATGCATACTAACTGAAAATAAAACAGAATATACGTTAATATTAGATTTTAAAGTACGTTGGAACCGTTTACTCCTAACAGCACACATCACTATCTGAAGATTGTATATTACATTGAAAAATCGCACAGAAGAAAGGCATATTGAAATAGAAAATGTCTTATGGTATTTACATAATTATAATGATTTTAAAATTGAAAATGAAAAAGAAGAAAAGAAAATAGCCAATTCAAATCTCATTAAGTTTATAGTAAATGTTCTTAAAATTTTTTACCCACAAACCTATCCACATTCAAAAGAATTCGGTTAAGTTATCGAAGATTATGATGTCACTACTGTCGATAGTGAAAAGGAATTGTCTCTTGAACAAAAATTAGAATTAGCGATAAATAAAAAAAAATTCAACGAACCAAAATACAATACAGAAATCAGCTATATCCAAAACCATCCGACGAGAAATTGATTTATTTGAAGATGAGGGATTTAGAGGTAAATACTTGGAAAAAGTATATCGCGTATTGCTAACAGTATCACCAACTAGCGTAGATGCCGAAAGAGCGCTTTCGACAGCTGGTAATTTTTACACAAAATTACTTTTCAGCTTTAATGACAGTACAATTGATGCATCATGTTTTTTAAGATCACATTTCAAAAATTTGTACTAGTACCACAGACTGAATAGTGATATTTACACTTTTTTGTGATTTAAATAAATAAGTTGTTCCTTTACTTTTTTGTGATTCTTTACATACTGTTATAATTTATAAGTTTCATATTATTGTTTGTGATATTTACACTCCCTTATAAAACTGGCAAATAAAACAAAGAAACATCTTGTTTTCTTTCTTTTTCTAAAATTTCTAATACCGATATATTAAAACCGGTATCCCGGTATTAAGATCTAAAAAATACCGAATACCGGTATTGAAATTTTGGTCCGGTGTTGCAATCCCTATTTGTAACACGTTTCAGGAACGAGTAAACACATTTTAAAAAATTGAACACATTTACATGTCTTATTTTGCTTAGCAACATTGCATACAGCGCCATTTCTCTCCTGGTGGAGAGTTTTTGAACTTTTTTTTTTTTTGGCAGTAAAGAAAATCCCTTGAGGTCTTTTAAACTATTACCAAGTTTGATAACATTTGGTCCAGTGGATTTCCTTTTATCGCCATTTTAAAGTAGAACTTTAGTTATAACCACCCTGTATACAGATAGAATAATTAAGACCTTGCCTGATCATTAAGAATTTAAACCGTAGTTCAATGAAAGTTCGGAGTTGCTTTTCCTTTATCGTCTTAAAGAAATTTCCTGCTTAAAATCGGAAAGCTAGGATTTAAATAAAAAGCAAAAATTAAGCGAGAAAGGCATTTAATAATCCCTCTTCGAATATCGGAATTATTGAAAGAACATACATTGATTAATTAATCTTTTACTTTTAAATGGAACTGATGTTGATGACTAGAAATTTTTCGTCTTTGCTTACAGATTGATAAAACTGCCATTTATAGTAAAGCTGCAGAGCTTCATTTCTTTTGTATAATTAATCAAATCATCCTACCATGTTTCTTTGCTGTATACTATTACATCACTGCATATTTGATTAATTTTTAATAAGGGTTTATTTATGTTTACATCCCGTTTAAAAGCGGCATTATGGCTATTTTGAGACGGATCTCTTAATTTTGAACCGCAGTCAGATGACGAGGATGACAAACTGAGCTGGCACTCCTCCTCTTCGTACTACAATAGCGGGAGGGATGCAGTAGCTTCTGAGGATAAAGACTCCTCGTCGCAGAAGTCAGACTTTAATTCATATAAAGATTACACTTACACACTCGCTTGCACCATCCCTTTTTACATGGGGCTCCTTCACAGATGGAACTAAAGTTAAGGAATAACCATGTCTGAACCAAGACTCGAACCCAGAACGTACAGATCACGGGGAAAACGTGTTACCTCTGTGCCAGGACGCCAGCCGCATTGTGATTTAGAGAGACAAATAAAATTCTACAGATTCGAGCAACAAAATCTGGATGAGACACAAAGTTTAAATAAAATTTTAAAATATGGAATTTTTTTTACCATGTAAAAAGCAGACAATAATTTTAAAATGATCCAATTCTTTTCAGGATTGATCTAAGAGTCTGTGCGAGGAAGAGAGCTATCCGTGGACAGTGATAGTTCTGTATAACTGTCATGGAGTTGCTCTCTTCATTGACAGGCTGAATGCAGCAAACGAACAACCCACGTCTCGACTGATGTCCTGCGGAAGAAGGGAAAATTTAAAGGAATCTAAAGGTGCGTAAACATATTTATTATTCTTTCCTTTGGAAATTCGGTTTCTTATGGGTTCCGTTAGACTTTACAACTATGATATATAAAAGGCTTCAAGCACTGTTTAAATATATTTTATAATATCAACGGATAAACTTGCTGGAAATTTTAACTCTTTTTGAAATGATGATAAAGAGATTAGTGGTTGGATTCAATTTGGGATGCTAATAACAAATTAATGGCCAATTTATATATCTGAAATATATTGGTATATATTATGCATTTTAATATTTTTTATATTGATTGTGATTTAACTTTGATTCTATTTTGCCTTTAATCATTAAAATTTTCAATAGCAAACAGGTAATGGAGAAAACAATTGAGTCCTAAACACAAAATTGCTTTGGATACATAGATAAAACTGACGAGGGTTCGATAAATAAAAATACAAAATACTTATTTTAAAATATCATCGTATCTATCATATATTATAATTTTAGTTACTTACAGGTAAAAATTAAGTTATCGTCTTAGTTTTCTGGTCTATCTGTTAATAAATATTCTTAATCCATCTATTTGGCATTAAAATAAGTACATTAAAGTTTCCCCTAAATATTTACTCTAGTTTTCAAAAAAATTTACACTTAACATGATTGTCGCAGGTATTTTCAAATACCTATCACAGTGTATATGAAGTATAAAATATACACTGTTACAAAAAATCCGTCGGGTGGGTGTATGGTAGAAATGCCAACAAGCATGTTATCTGATAACGAAGCCTTATTTGATAAGAAAACACAAGTAAGCAAACATAAACAAAGCAGTACTTGCAAAAATGAACAATACACAAGGAGCAAATCTTTTTCTAAAAAACAAACGAACCGATTCGAGAAATGCAGATCATCACTCCAAAGAGAAATTACTCTCCACTCGATTCAACTAGTCCTCTCGTTTTTATAATTAATGGGATAAAGCATCGAATATTCTAGGAAAATCTTAGGAATTCGCGTCCTCATGGAGATGACTCTAAGACTCTTGAATATTCGAGTTCCTTCATTTTCGTAGCCAAGTTTGTCGGCAAAACCGGCAGTCATTGACCCGGTATCCTTTCAGCGTCTGTTAAAACTTATTGCGCAGGTAAGCAAATATTACAAATTCGTAACAATGTTTGAATCAAAATAAGATAAATTGCGGCTGAAACATCAAAAGTTCCATTTAAATTTAATATGAATACACTTAAAAGAATCTATTACAACGAACAAATAAAAAAATATATGTCTGTCATTATAATCTTTTTGTTTACCATACAAATTAGGAAAAAGTGAAATCGCGTAATTTGTAAATTGGGGAAGGACTGTATGACGTGCAGTTATTGGAAACTGTCATTTATGATGTTCAAACCACCAAATCAAATTCTGAAATTCCATAACAGGGATATTTTCTAAAGAATAAACTATATTAAACCGATTTCATGTACTTAACAATTCTACTCCAATTGGCCAGACAGCGTATTCCCCAATATACTGACATTGACGATCTTTCCAACTGCCTTCTACAAAATACGATTTCCGATTAAGATACACATTATCCTCGAAACGCAATCGGCTGGTATTATTTGCGATTAGTCTTGCCATTTAAAGATGAGACGGAAACGCTATTGTTCATCGAGATCATCAAATTGATTTTCCTGGAGTTAGCGATGAATATGCTGGATTTGGATATGATGTTGGTTATTGGAGAAATAGAAATGCTAGACTAGAGGATACGACTCATTGATGATATCACCACGAAATTATTTCATGACCACCATTTTAAAAGTTATGGAATAATTATCAAACTCATGAACAGTTTTAGCAGCAAACAATTAGGGCCGACTTTTGAAGAAAAGTTAGGATCGGATATATGAAAGGATATTTCATATGAAAAAGAAATAACAAGCATTCTACTACGTTTGATGATTATGGCGTCGTTTAATTTGTTACACCTTCACTATAGGCGTAATTTTTTAAAAAAAATACATTTGGTAGATTGCGAACATAACAGACCAGGTCACGTTTTCAATGATGAATTTGCAGGTTGAATTTTGTATTCACTTTATTTCATTGCTGAAAAAGTGAAGCATTGTAGAGCAAGGTCGTGTTTACACAAATTGACTTCAAATCATTGAAAATAATTCTTCAGATTGCAATTTCTCCTCCGTTGCGTTTCGACAGTGTTGTAATTTGTTTTTTATTCTATTCTATCTAATTAATATTCACTATCTTTAAAATTGAGTAAAAATAACAAGTTTTCTTGGAAGCAAATTTCAATCTTTACTCATCAGCTCTTAGTATATCATTAAAAAAAGGTAATTAAATTACTTATTAAATGGAAAGGCAGATTAGTAATAAGCAGTTTAAGCCAAACCTTCACCTCGATGAACACAGGCGAATGCATGTCGCCTTTTGACCAATATCTCGCAAACCCATGTTCAAATCTGGAACCTAAAGTTAATAATTTGTACTTTAAAATTTTTTATTAATTTTTCAAGTAGTTGATACCAATATAGAGCTTTACGAGAGTAGCTGAAATAACAAATAGTGATCAACAAAAATTTGAAATAAATTTAGCATCTGTATTACTCTGACATATAAAATCTGTATAAGCCGAGTTGGAAACTTGCCTATTTCACTCAATCCTCTGAATATTTTTAATTATAATCATTGTTGAGCGAAAGCAATGAAATTAAGTAAACATTTTATTGTTTTAACGAATTATTAATACTAGTCGCTGACATAAAACAAAAGATATTTAGTGGGGTTTTTTTTTGCGATTTATGTTTATAACAGTGAATAATATTGTCAATGGATAACATTAATTTATTAATGCTGTTTGTAAAATGATGCATCATTATTTCAAATGCATTGAAAAATATGAATTGAAATCTATCATCTATGATTGCTTTATTGGTAATTTAATATTCCATCCAAATTCATTTTATATGCGAGTTATTTCATAATATGAAGACGCCAGAAATGTGTTCACTTCGAATTCGCGAATCATCACTACAAACCTCAGATCTTCTTCCGTATCAAACCATCTTCAAATTCATCATTCCAATAGAGAAATAAAAACTTTCCTGTAATTCATAATTATTTACAACTCTGGATTTTTATCCACTTTTTTAATGTTTTTACTATTTTCGCTATTTGACTTTTTTCTTTAAAAAAATTGATGCATCATTTATTTATTATTTCCGATGCGAGTCAAAATTTCAAACAATGCAGAATTACTTCATTAGAAGTTTATGAAAGTAATCAATATATTCTTTAAATAACTCTTTTGAAACTATTCCAATAAAATAAAATAAAATAAATCGAATAAGAAAGGTAAAAAAAAATTAAGAAAATGCGTTAACTCAAAGAATCAGATCAATGTTAAATTACCAATAAATATTAAATATAAAAATGCATCTATACAGCGTTATATATAAAAGTTTAAACACAAGTCTCATTTTTTTTTTGCTTTAATCTTAAAAGTTTTAAATATAATTTATGAAGACTCCAATTTATAAAATAATTTTCTTTAAATTAAAAATAGACATAAATATACTTGCTATTTAAGTTTTAATTTTTAGGCTCTTTAAGTCATGTTTTTCACAGATAGTTTTAAAATGAATAGTATTCGAAGTTTTGCATTCATTAATAATATTTTATAATAAAATATTTGTGCATTTCTTGATATAAACTACTGTCAGATATCCCTCTTAATAAACAGATTTTGCACTTACACCTGATGGTGGATACAAGCGATAATAATCTACAAAAGTTCAAATACATGCGGCTTTTAATCATCCGATTAATTTGTTATTATGGGGTGAAATTGGAGAGTTCATATATCTAACTCGATGATTACTAAATTACACAGTCGAAAGAATGCATCCGCTTTAGAGACTGTTCAGGGTGGAAAGACAGGGCTTTTCCAGAATATTAAAGCTGTTCTGTTCTCTATCGTGGCAATGAAGAAGTCAGGCTCCTTGCAATGGATCCTAGCTCACGTAGGCATTGAGGGAAACGAGCAAGCCGGCACTCTTGCCAAGGAGACCAGAGTAGTAGATCCCACCCCTCTTCATACTACTGCTCTGGATTCTAAGGCCGTGGCAAGGCAGAGGCTCTGTACCAATCGAAAGAAATTCTCCCTGACAAATCTAAATTATAAAAGAGACATCACAACCACAATTTCAAGACTCAGAACAGGGCACCTGAGGGGCATGAGATTCATGCTCGATGGTTCCAGACTCTATGAAGAATGCAGCTGGATCCGGAGCATATTTTTAGCTGCCGTTCCATTATTTCAGCCTTCTCCAAAATAGACATTGACTGCACCAGGTATATTCTTTATTCCGATAAAGTTGAAGAGTGGCCAGGGCTGTTCTGCATGCTTTCGGCCCAGTCTAATTGTCCCCCTCTCTCCCTTTTTTCTTATTTTTTATTGCGCTTGTCACACGACCTTCAGTTTGCTCATATTCAACCTTTAGTATTAACTGTTGCAGGGGAGTGGCGGGAGGGGGGGGGGCGTAATGTAAAAAAGAGCTGGGTTGTGTAACTTTCCACTTGATAAAATCATTTGCGTTTCTGATCTTCCTCCGAATTCTTTTCTTCTTTTGTTATAATTACTGTGTAACCGTAACCAGTCTTTTAGGGTTTTACCATCAGTTCTGTTTTATTTTGCTTCGATTTCGGATACATTTTGTCACTTCTCTTTTTATTATGGAAAGCCGTGGATTCGGTTTATTATGGCAAAAAGAACTTGATTTGTGAGAGGAAGAATGTGCTCGTATTATGAATGAACTAATAATATAAAAAGGCAGAAAAAAGGGCGACGTTAGGACTTCAACTTTATTTTTTGTGATTTTTTTTCAAACATAAGCAACTCAAAAACCCCGTCCTGTGTGATGATTCCTTTCGCGTATGCTCTATCCCGTGTGTGCGTCTAGAATAGAGGCCTCCCCTCCCGAAAGGGTTAAGAAATTCCAATTCTTTGATTCACTCTGTAGATTTTGTAATGATTTATAGGAGACGGAACACTACGTAGAATTTGCAGTTATTCTAGATGAGACAGGAATTATCTCATCGCCCTTGAAAAGCAACTTTCCTAATTACCGTCGTGAAGTGCATAATCACAGGCAACGAAATGTAACTAATTGAGAAAAATTAAAACCCCTCAGATGATATTGCAGAATTCAAAGTGTCTAATGCTAATTTTCATAGCATCTTTAAATAATCTCTTTCTAATTAGTTACACCAAAACTGCACATTCATTATTTATTTTCATTGCTCAAAGAGCAATTAAATTAATTAAGCCAAACTCTTTTTTTATGCTTCCTTTAATGGATTTTCGCATCGTATTGATTTTCCAAAAGTTCGCATAAAAAATAAGAAACATATTTCTCTTTACTGGTTTGTAGTTAATGGCGATCATTTCCGACATAATCATAAAAATGAATTGAAATTAATAACCCCTTCAGATAAATATTTTGAATTTTTCTCATGTAGAAATTTGACAAATAGAAAATAAAAATTCCGATGCTGGTATTTGTAAAATGGTAGTTTAGGCCCAAATATTTGCGTTTTAATGATGGTGTTATTTGTCATTTCTTGGTATGTCGGGATTATACCAAGTTTCAAGGTTTAGTTCAGTTAATTATATTAACGTTCCATTTTAAAACAACAATTTTGAACCACGTCAGATGACGAGGACGACATCTGAATGGAACTTTTCCAAACTTCCACGCTACGCCAGCGGGAGGACGTTTGGTCACGACGAATTTAACGTGCACCAGAACCGCCTACAAGACTGTTCTTCGATGAAATCAGGGCTCGAACCTGTAGCCCTCCGGTTCCGAAGCTGAGATTTGACCACCAAGCCACCACGGCTCTTGAAGATAGAAGGGAAGAAATTAAAATTTAGTAATAATGATTTCGGCCAAAAAACACATTTCTTATGTATAACATAAATAAGTACACTTAATAAGTCTTTTTTTTTCCCTTAATTTTGAAAGGTGTTCAATGCAAGGGGGATAAGCAACAACAACAACTGAAAAAGTAAGACATAGGAATTTTGTTTTGACAGACTCTTCCAAAGTTGGTAAAAGTCTTCGAATTTATCTGTCTAATTCTTAATATTCCTTTTATTTTCATATCGTTTGTTACCTTTCTACCCACCTTATCGTTAAGATCATAATACAAATATAATTTGATTCTTTTTTCAGTCTCATGGAGATCTAAAAAACGAAGAGACATCAAATTTTTTAAATCAAGTTTTATTATAATAATCTTATTCGTATATTCCAAATAAGATAAAGATATGAAGGATTCATTATTGACAAAAAAAGAAATAAAATGAAGCTAATTATCGTTAAAAGTGATAGATTCTTGTAACAACATATTTTTTAGACACAGTTCTTTCTGTAAATTATACGATGCAGAAACCATTTATACGTTTCCCCATGCATACCGCTCACAGGTTGGTTTACGGATTGCAATACTGGACCAAAATTTCAATACCGATATTCGGTATTTTTTAAATCTTAATACCGGGATACCGGTTTTAATACCGGTATTAGAAATTTTAGAAAAAGAAAGAAAACACTGCTGTTTCTTTGTTTTATTTGCCAGTTTTGTCAGAGAGTGTAAATATCACAAAAAATAATTTGTAACTTATAAATTATAACAGTATATAATATAAAAAAAGTAAAGAAACATCTGATTTATTTAAATCACAAAAAAATCACTATCACTATTTAGTCTGTGGTACTATTACAAATTTGTGAAATGTAATCTTAAAAAAGATAATGCATCAATTGTACTGTCATTAAGCCCGAAAAGTAATTTTGTGTAAAAATTACCAGCTGTCGAAAACGCTCTTTAGGCATCTACGCTAGTTGGTGGTACTGTTAGCAATATACTTTTTCCAAGTATTTACCCCTAAATCCCTCATCTTCAAATAAATCGATTTGTCGTCGGATGGTTTTGGATATAGCTGATTTCTGTATTGTATTTTGGTTCGTTGAAATTTTTTTATTTATCGCAAATTCTAATTTTTGTTCAAGAGACAATTTTTTTTCACTATCGACAGTAGTGACATCATAATCTTCGATAATTGAACTGAATTCTTCTGAATGTGGATAAGGTTTGTGGATAAAGAATTTTTACGAAAATTTACTCTAAACTTAATCAGATTTGAATTTGTTATTTTCTTTTCTTCTTTTTCATTTTCATTTTTAAAATCATTATAATTATGTAAATACCATAAGACATTTTCTATTTCGGTATGCCTTTCTTCTGTGCGATTTTTCAATGTAATATATAATTCTTCAGATATTGATGTGTGCTGTTCTTTCAGTGACTGCAACATGAAATTTATTGTTGCATTAGCTGTTAATAAATTAGAATATCTCCGACATAAGGCTTCAATAGTCAGTTTTATTGGAAATAGAACTGATATAGTTCTGGATGTTAAGTCGAATTCACTATCTGAAAAATTAATTTACAGGTTTAAGTCGATTATTGCTTTTTGGATTGGATTTCTCAGTTTCAAAAATCGTTCCATCATTAGGAGTAAACTGTTCCAACGTGTTTTAGAATCTAATATTAATATATATTCTGTTTTATTTTCAGTTAGTATATATTTTATTAATATGTCCTTTTTATAGGGGAACGTTTAAATATCTTAACAATTTTTCGAACTTTATAAATTATAGAAAGCAATTGTTAATAGGTTAATATGTCATCTTCATTAGCAATATCTTCTTCAACAATTACATTGTCATTATCATTATCACTCTTGTTCTTTTCAAAATTGGAAAGCGAAATTTCCATATCCACAGTATTTGGATTCTTCTGTTCTTTATTTTTTTGGTATAATGCATCTAATTGAATTCCATGTGCATAGCACTCCTGCTGATTTGCACCAATCAACTTTCCAACTTTTTTCATAATTGTTGCTCCATCAGTCGTTATGGATACAATATTTTCTTTCAGGGATAATCCATGTTTCACTAATTTAGATTTAAGCAATTAATTAAGCCATTCATTAGCTAATTAATTTCGCCCGTTATGGAGACATAAAAACAAAAACGTATACTATTTTGTTATGCTCGCGATACCTGAACATATAGTGGAGACAATTTTAAAAATTTCTGGTAAATACCGAAAAACCGGTATTTAAACTTGTGAATACCGGTATTACAAAATTGTACAAATGGCTCAAAATACCGGTATTCGGTAGACCGGTATTGCAATCCCTAGTTAGATTGTTAGCCTGAATTACTTCATGGATAATAGAGGCTTATTAAGAAAATGCTTTTCAAAATTACATTCAGATTTTTAATTAATTTTAAATTAACTGAGATTTTGAAGGTGTTTTTTTTTTCAAAACTTCGGAGCAATTACCATAAAAACTATTTTGATATTATATATATTTTTTAAATTACCTTACCAGAAATTTTGATTTTATTTTCCCAGTAATTTCTCTCAATAAATTTTTGATTACATTTTGTAATAGTGTTATTTGTTGGGTTCCATTGGTGATTAACATTAAAGCAGAATAATTGTGACAGTAATTTTTATTTCGTTCAAAACCTTCGTTTAAATTGAATATCATACTACGTTGTTACTAAAAGGCCTTGCTCACTTTTAGAAATTTCATAAAACCAATCAATGAGATGATCACCGCTTGAACTACTGCGAAACATTTATTTCGTGTCGACAGCATATTACACTTCAACTATTCTCACACAGTCAACAACTTTATGAAGTTTTACAAATTTATTAAACCCTGCTGGAATGTCAGAATTATAGATCGCTTTGGTTGACAAACCCTATTTTATTGCTGAGAATTTTATTCGCGAGCCCTGGAACTGCAAAAAATACAGGAGACAGACATCTGAAAAGTGAAATCGCTGTCAGATTCGACCGTGATAATCAATAATCTGCTCAGTTAAAAATAAATGAAGCAAAAGGAATTTTTTTGGTGGTAAATAAATGTATTTTAAGCATTTGCTTCAATTGCTTGAAAATCGAAGATAGTGCTATAAAATAAAACAAATTCTTTCAAATTTAACAATTCAGGATTTTGCTTTTATTTATTTTGTTATAATTTTATATTTGTTTTTTTAAAGATATTTATATAAAAAATTAACTTTTATTCCGACAAACAAAGCCATTTTTATACTAAAAGACAAGAATGACTGACATTTATATAGTTTATTAATTATTAGCCGCCTTTGGCGATCAGCCGGTGCGCCAGTATCAATGCTCGCTAAAATGTTTAATTAATATTATATGTAACCTGTTCTAATAATAGGCGTTTCAGAAAAATATTTTTAAGCTTCAAATTTGAATAGTCATATTATTCACTTGTATTATTATGTAGGCCGTTCTGTTCATTATATTACTCGTCTCTCTCTCTCTCCCCCTAATTTTCCATAGCACTCGTAAAATTGAATTTTAAATTAAAGTGAAAATAATGAAACTACAATTAATATAAAGTCGTATTTTAGTGAATACCAGCATGTCTTAAAAAAATATGAGAATTGAAAGCAGAGTCATTCGGCATCGAGGTCTTATGTGCACTACAGAAAAATTTTCATAATTTATAATATCTCAAAGAATTATTTTGGTTAAAACATTTGCCCCATTGAAAAGATTAACTTTTAAACGTTAATATGATATAAAAATCCTTTTGTACCGTATTATTTTAGGAAGTTATATCGGAAAAACGCCAAAATTTCGCCTAACTTTTAATTTATTAAAAATCTAATTACAAATTGAAACGAAATCTTTCTGAAATGCACATTCACGACCTCCAAGGTACACATGTGTCAAATTTGAAAGCTGTAGATCAAACTATCTGGCCTGTAGAGCGCCAACACACACACACACCCACACATTGAACTTTATTATTAGATATAGATAGATATAGATTTAGACAGTTTAGTCCTAATCCCATGTAATTTTTTGTTGTCAGTATCTTTTTATGTTGACGAAGTATACTGAGCTGATTAAGTACAAATATATTTCATCCACTTCTGACGCACTTTTCCTTTAAAACAAATTGTTTGTTTAAAATTTATAGCCGCTTTGGAATAAAAACGAGACACACAACAGTTTATTTCACATTAAAGACGAGGGTGGAGGAAAAATTTTATAACTACATTTTAAAAAGAAATGATCAGCTATCTTCATTCAATATTTGAAATTTCAAATTGGTATTAAAAATACATGCAGTGCTTCTAAAATGCCTTATTAAACTGAGTAAAATAACATTAATTTGTTTTTGTTAAAAATCAGACATTTAATTTTGAGCCGAAAAATGGCAAATCGTAAATCTTAAATTAATCAAAGGAAATATATTATAACTATTTTGTTATGTGTGTCCCAACATTAATCTAGCATTTTAGATACATTACGTTTTCTAATCGATGTTCTTGAAATTCAAACATGTAATTATTAAGTACTAAAAAACTTTGAATTTATTAATTGTTAGATGACGGATTAATTAATTTAATATTTTAATAAAATTACAAATGCACACCATATTTCTATCGATTGAATCAATGAATTATAATTATGGAAAACGTAAATTTTAGTTTGCTGTTAAAACCTAACATAATTTATGGTATAACCCTTAACTGGGAAGATGCGGTATCTCAAAACACTAAAGATGGAATTTCGGTCACCTCTATTCTATTTTTTGCTCATCGAATGGATTGACCCTGTAGTTTCTAGTTTCGTAACCTTCACTGCATGTGCACTTTTTCAACCGGTTTCAGCGGATGCTTTTTTAAACATTTCAGCTATTTCTTTGAGCGACGTCTGAGACCGAATCTCCCTTTTATTACAAAAGGCTCAGATGGTTCTGAAACTTAGTCTATTATTCTTAGTCCTCTCATACAATCTTATGATCCCCTTATGAAGCAAGGCTCCAAACACTTTTAAATGAAGCAGAACGTGATTTTAATGATGAGGGTAGTTATACAGAAGGTTTTTTTTTTTAAATGAAAGTTCTCATTCAACTGATATGTATGTCAAAATATAATTAATTTTCCTCCTAATAATGCATTTTGAAAAATTTCTAAAATATATTAATATACCGAGAGAAATATTTACAGAATTTATATCTGATTTTCCTACTAGTACTTAACCTGTGTGTTTAAAATGCCCTCGAAAACCGTGCTAAGGAGGTCACACAAGCCGATAAAAAAAAAGGTCAATTTTGTCCATTGTCAATTCTTTTACTTTTCATATGATTGTTGAAATTCCCATTATATTGTTTTCTATATGCCTTTGTACACAGGAAAAATAAATATGATTTTAAAAGTTAAAAGTAATATGTTTTTTTTCAAGAATATTATTTGTTGTAACATGTAATTTGAGAAGAAAATGTATGTTCAAACGCAATTACTTTTTTTTCAATGATAATACGTTTTAAAAAATTTCTAAAATATATTTATATAACAAGAAAAATATCTGCAGAATATATTGACAGATTTTCATGCTAATACTTTCATTAGAAAATTTAATTTCAGTGCAAGGAAAATGCGGTCTCGTAGGCCGCATCTCCCCAGTTAAGTCTTAAATTTTCACTTCTCCAGTTAAGGGTTAATAACACACTCATCTCAACGGGATTCGGCAAAAATTCTTTTTAACTGTCTTTAATTCTCTGTTTTATGCTCTTTCTGTCTTTCCCTCTTAAAAACTTCACGACGTTAAAATCCGCACATCTTCACCTATTATGTCTCACTTCGCCTGACAGCCCTTACCTCATATCAATTGTAAGTAAACGAGGCGCCCGATATTCGTTGAGTGACTTTGGTAACCATGGTAACCTTATGATGATCCGATTGGAATCAAATTGATATTTTACGCAAATTTACGTCACTGCCTCTGAGAATCACTCCGAGCGTAAAAATTTTATTCTTGCCAAACGATTCAACAATTTTATGCCAGAGATATTTGGACAATTCAGCATGGCGTTTCCCTTTGTCCAGAATGATTGCGTCTTGTGGAACATGGAAATTAAATAAAAGACTGTATTGCTGATCACAGATCAAGACTCTCTGTCTTTAAAATGTCGTTATTTTATTCCTAAACTATTCTTTTTGTTTTATTTGAATAAAGTATGTGCTGCAGATGTGCGCCTATTTTATGTAAATAATAATTTATGTATTAATCAATTGTAATTAGGTGAAATAGGAGAATAATTTATAATGCTTTTATGCTTTGGTTTAAGAGCACTCAGAAATAAAAATGGAAAGAAAATGTAAAGAGACTTTGTGGAATGCCATTTTTCTTTAAAAACCTTGAAGTGTTGTAAAAATTATTGTTATTATTATTTGCGATTATATTTTTTTAAGCTGTAAGAATACCGAAAATCTGGCTTGATTTTTAATGAATTAAGAATTAATTACTATTTCATCACAAAAAATATCTCCGAAGTACACATTCACTTTTCAAAGAACATTAATGTTTAATTTCACGAGTCTCCGAGATAGATCAACAAATTAAGATCTCTATTTTTTCATGAAATTTGAAATCCATGTTTGCCGTGCCAAATTAAAAATATGGCAATGTCAAACATTTTGTATTCAAGTTTTTAGGATAGTAATTACTTCCATTTCACCGTTTTTTGGAAAAAAGAGGCTTTATCATTTAGATATGCATTATAAATGAGCTGATTGATGTGAAAATTCATTCTTTGTTTTTGGACATTTAAAACTAAAACCAATTTTTTAATGATTCTCTTAGTATGGCGACAATCCTTAAAACAAAAATCGCAGATTGGCAGAAGAAATTGGATAAATTTTGATAAGCATATTCTTGATCTTTCATCAAAAAACTGAAATACTCAAAGAATCATGGTTTTTGTGCCTCATACAAATTGCTCGGACAGTATTAATTATTTTTAAAAAACACACATTCAACACACGGACAAATTAATATGAATTATTTGTGTCCAGACTTTTTAAAAATAAAGTATGTTTAAAAATAGTGCTCCCAATATAACAAAAGTGTGAAATGCAATATACTTTAAAGATCAAACAAGAAAAAATTGTTATACTTTTAATTTGTGCAATATGTTATTAGAATCTATATAATTTATTAGAATTATTTTTATATATTTATTAGAATTTCAGAGTTTCAGTATTTCATCTGGAATTTAAATTAAAATTTAATTAGATTTTCAGTGAGATCATAGAAATTAACCCTGTATTTTTCATTCTTAACATTGTATTTCCCACAAAAGTTTGATAAAAATCAAATTTTGGAATGCAGTCATTCTGCTTCTACATTATAAAACAAAAACAATCTACTCAGAGGATAATTGTTGTTGAGAAATTCCGAAATAATTATGCTCGAAAATCAAGTCTTTCCATTCATTACCTGGCAAAAATAATTAATTAAGAAAATTAGAACATCTTAAATAATATTAATGATTCCATAATGCTTGATATGTTCATTTTTATAACTTGTTTAAATCTTTTTGCTCAATAATAACAATGAAGCTACCTTCACATTAGCTATTTTTGTAGCTTAGAGAGCATTTAAATCAATTGCACGCTCTTTTATGCATTTTAATGGAATCGATTTTCGCCTCCTATCGATTTTCCAAAAAGCTCTCACGAAGAAGGAAAAAAAGAGCTCTCGCTTACAAACAGCAATGACAGTTTTTTACATAAAATGGGATAGTATGTTTTCGAAATTGCTTGTGTTTTCTGGAGATATTTTATGTTTTAATCTGGTGGCAGTCTTGTGAAGGAAAATAAAGTGAGAAAATCGAGTCTTTATCCTGAAAGGGAGTAGCATGATCATATCTTAGGACTTAGTTTTATACGCAAGATGACATCCATTTTATCGGTAAGTTTAAATTAAATAACGTTCACAACATTAAAAATATAGAGAACTATCATTGAATTAAAATGTGACACTGGGTTAAAATACACGTAATAAGAAGGGAAATTTAAAGCATATTTAAAATTGTGAACAATTTTAACATGGGGTAAAACATGCGCGTGAAGAAATGACTGAGTCACTAATATTAATTGGACTTTCATTACAATTATAAAAAGATAATGTAATAATTAATGTAATGTAAGCGATTTAAAAATTGTTTTTGTATGGTGTCCATATATTAGGGTGTTCCATAAGTTTCTTTCCCGTTTCTAATATGAAAAGAATATACAATATTTACTATTTAAGATATTATTTGTTTTGCTATAAAAGAACTCTTTTGCTCTATTACCTTCTTCCATTTCTCAGGAAGCCTCATTTTGCCTTCTTTCCAAAATTGCTTTGTTTTGCACAAGAAATAGTCCTCGAGGTGCGCTTTTATTTCGCTGATGGATTTAAAGCGCTTTTATCGAAGAGAATTTTTTTATGGACAGAAAGAAGTAATAATCAAACGGAGCGAAATCTGGAGAGTATGCATGATGCGGTAAAACATCCCAATCAAAATGTAAGAGCTTTTCTCTTAAGACTAATGCAATATGTGGTGTCGCGTTGTCATGATGAAAAATAACACCTCGGAATTCTTTAATTCGAGCCGGTTTTTTTTTTTTTTTTTTTTTTTTTTTTTTGCAGCTTTTATTTTATTCAGTTGATGACAGTAGAGTTTATTGTTTCGCCTTGAGGAAGGAACTCGTAGAAAATTACGCCTTTCCAATCCCACTAAATGGACAAAAGAACTTTGTTGGGTTGTAGTCTCGGCTCGGGGTGTAGTAGAGCTCTGGTACGACTGAAACCTATTTCGTATATTGCTAATAGATAGGCCTGCATGTTTGCAAGAGCACAGCCAAATAAGGCGATTCATAGCGCGTTGAGAAAGAAACTTTAAGGATACCCTAATATATTATTATTATAGGAAAACAATGAAATATCGTTTAATTCTAACTAATTATATATCTAGATAAGATACCGAAAAACTTTTTTCTCTCATCTGCTACGAAAGAAGTAATTGCGTTCCGTGTTTCGTAGTTTCAAGTTCAGTGATTTGATCACGTAATTATAGGACATATGCCAATTTAAAAATACAGTTAAAAAATATAATTCATTTTACGTCTTTAAAATATGTGAGAGCTGAAAATGTAAAATTCCAATATATGACCAAAATAAATCATAATTAAAACAGCTTCCCAGTCTGATGTTGTATATAACCTCTATATGAGCGATGAATAGAATTTTAAACAAAGCTTAATCCAGAAATATTTTTTTTAACTTGATGGGACATTAATTAACATTTGAATTAGTCTAACTAAAGCAAAGTACAAAAATGAATGAAATCTTTATTTAGCAGTTTACATCTCATAATGTATTTGAAGCCAAAAATGCCGTGTGAAACATAGAGATATTACTTGCTTATTTTATGCTGAAAAACGCTAAAAGGAATTTAGTTTAATTATATTTACGGCCCATTTTTTAAAACAACACTAGGGCTATTTTGGGACAAACCTTGTAGTTTTGAACCGCTGTCAAATGACAAATACGACACATGAGCTTGCGACACATGAGCAAAATAAAAATGTAATGTTTTCCATCCTAATAAAAGAAATTTACTTTTTAATTTAATTTATGATAAGAAAAATAAATATTTAAATTTAATATTTATGTGTAATTATTATAAAATGATTGTATGAATTCAATTTTTTAAAAAAAGAAGACTTGCAATATCAAGTCCGAAATCACTTGTTATGATATTGTTTCATGTTTTGCCTTCAGTATATACAATGTTGCATTCTATTTGTCGCAATTCTTTTATCAATCAGAATCAATCCTTTCATCAATCCGGAGTGAAAGCATTTTCATGTTCAAAAGAAATATGCAACGTTCTGACATAAATTAAAGCTGTCAAAAATGGATTTTTAAATAACAGCGTTGAAACTATTAAAAAATCACATTGATTGTTTGCAATCTTATTGCTACGTTGTACGTAACTATGGAAAGGAAAAGCGTGGTTAAAAAATTGTGTTTAAAACTGATTTCGAAAATTTTTAAATCAGAAGTAATCGCAAAGAAATAAAATTAATTAGACTAAAAAGCAAATTTTTTTAAATTTTAGAAATATCAAAATCATGGAAAATTCTTAATCTGTAATCATCAACTACTCAAGAAGAGACAGATTTGATAGTTCTGTTCCCTGTGGGGAGTTTTCGCTGGAAGTAAATTGCAATTAGCATTTTGCTGATCGTATGCCGGCTTAAAACGTAAATAATTATTATATAATAATAATAAAAAGGACATTTTCTTCTTAATAGCGTAAAACAGTTGAATTTTCCATTATTGCTTTAAACAACATGCATGAATCAAAATATTTGAAGTGTATTAAATACAAATATTCATTGATTTAGATACTGCTTTTACACAAAGCACTGCAATGATTTTAAATAGCTATTTCGGGACAATATTTGAGAGTTTTTATTGCTATAGTTATGAGTAAATTTTTAAAAATAATATAGAAGCAAACATACTCAAACCTAAAGCATGGCCCTAGTATGATGTTTAGGACAAGAGATGCATATCTTCTTTGAATTTTTAATTGAAAATTTACCCCATCGAGAAATATAAACCAAAAATAATATGACTCATTATTGGTTTTAATGAACTATTTTAAAAGAAAATTTCTAATTTGGAAATGACTAACAATGTTGTCTTAAGAAAACTTTGTTGGCAAGATGAATCTCCTAATTCGTCATTTCGGCTCAACTGCTGTCGATGCAATACTGAGTTATTCTTCACTGACATAAAACGGGACTTAAATAATCAGCTTATGTCTGATCAAACGAGCATTTAACATAATTATTTAGAATTAAATAATAATTTAACTCTGAAGGATTTTACCAGTCGGCAGTTTTGTCATCTACAAGCCTAAACTGCTGCAATTCTGCGCCGATCCCTGAGTCCAGGATTTTCCCGCCATAAAATCGATATTTTACCTGGAGGCTCTTGCTCCAACAGAAGTGCTGAATGCGCTAGACAAAAGAGGCACTTTATACACACAAACCTTGTTCTCATTATGATATAGCCCCTCCTCCAAGACTGGATTATTTTGCAAATTACTGTTCTTTCATGTCTAATGTTCTTTTAAAGAGATCGCTAATTGGAGCGCCTACTAACCGTTTGGCGTCTCGGCGTCGTGCGAAACTAGAAAATGTCGCCAACAACTTGTTGCTTTGGCCTTATTTTGTGATGGGATTGGTTGCTTAAATGGTGGTGCCTTACCGGGTACAGAAAATATCTTTCAAATAAACAATATCAACACGTGCTGGATATTCCAATAACGTAGTTAAATTATTTGGAATGCTCTTTTCTAATTTCTAAAATTTTTGACTTTTTAGTTCTTAAGAGCTAATCATCTGGATATTTTATTGGCCCAATTTCAAATATACATTTTTTAATCATTATTTTTGAGATAATTATAATTATCTTTTTTTATGCTTTATTGAATGTTTATTTTTAAATTTGTGATAATCTAATTTTTAATTTCTATAGTTAAACTATAAAATGGGTTATCTTATAATATATCTATTTATATTTCATAAAATAAAAGAATAGGGTATTTTAGAATAAAATACACTTATTTGTATTGTTTAACTTGCTCACAAAATAAATTTACTGCTTGAGTCAGTCGTGCAAATGCATAGTTATATTAGGTTTAATATCTTGTGTTAGAGCGTGATGTTTTAAAAATATTTATTTGACTTGAGCAGTGAATTATTTGAAAGTAAGGAATGGCGTAATGAAAGAAAAATAAAAATCTGGGAAAACAAACAAACAAAAAAACAAAAAAAACGAAAAATTGTTTCCTTCATGAGAAATATTGCTGTTTTACAAACTTACTGATAATTATTAGTGTTATAATTTCTAGTTACACCGGCGAATCATTGAGGAAATAATAGCAAGTAAGGTACAGTAACATAAGGTAAAAGTACATAAATTGAACAGTTAAATCTGTGATGAAGTTTATGAATGAAAGTTTGTTAGCATAGATAATTTAATAGGCCTTTCTGAAGATTTTTGAGGTAGTTGGAGAATAGTCTTTTAACTATGAGCCTATATTAGTAGTAGATGAGGTCGATAATTGAATCTCTAACCTTCTATGTCTGATGACTGAGAAAGACAGTTAAATCCAGGCAGCAGTTTCACCACAAACGTAAAAGACTTATTTGTAAATCATGTCATTCTGAGATTGTCCTGATATTCTACTGAGAAAGAGAAGATAAAATGCAGGAAGAAACTGAAAAACATTTCCGTTCTTTTCCATTTATTTCTTTCGGCAATCCTTAAATCATTTCGTTTGGCTTTGATAGATTTTTACAATACAGAATACACGAACGCATAAACATTTATAACTATGAAGCGTTTTAATTAAATCAATCTTCAGTTTGAAAATTCACATTTGAAGAGATATAAAATTAATTTATTAATTTATGAAGTTTTTTTTTTTTTTTAAATATGACGGGCGGTTTCAAATAATATCTATTCAATGAAAGGGCAAATTGGATAAAAAAAAATCCTGTTGGATCGCCATTCCTTTTTTAAAACCACTGGAGAATGTCGTAGAGATGGTTCACACAATCAACCTGCAACACGCTTCGAAACGTTTTATTGCATTTCGTAAGTGGAGATCTGAGATACACTATGAAATGTTGAAAATATATATATTATTCGATGTAATGTGGATGTAAAATGCGTGTTTGCACTTTTTAGTAAAATTCTGAGTCTATTTTGATGTGCTTTGTTCAACATGTATAATTTGTGAAAATTGGAATCCAACATTTTTTGAATGATTGGATTATCATTTTGTCTTCTGTGCATTTTGTATCATCTTAAAGGACATTCAACGCTTCCAAAAAGTGTTTTCGATATTTTATTTCTTTGAATTTTGATTTGTTTTCGAACAATTCCTTCGCAGTTAATTTAACGATACTGTTTTAATTCAACCTGTACAAAGCAAATGTCTAGAACATATAAAGTTATTTCTAAAACTGTCTATCCAAAATTTTCACTGTTTCGTTTTCTGTCAAAAATTGTTAGGATTATGTATCTCTGTTCAAAAATTTTCACTCAATAAATGATAGGAGTAAGTTCTTTAAGCACATTTTTTTTATCAATGTATTAAAGATGAGAAATTCTTTATTTCAATTATATTCAATAACATTTTAATGTTTGAATTACTATTCATTATTATATAAATTATGCAATTTTTAAATAAATTACAGTGTTTTGTGATTAACCTGTTGCTGTTTCATTTTCATATAATTTTTCTTTGTTTCTCTATGTTCTAACTCTGGAAGAATACATTCCCGGTCTTTCAATTAATTCTATATGACTAAAAATTATCTTTCTACCCCTATAATTTCTACATGTTTGTGACACTGATATTGGATCATCCTTTGTCCAAGGTGTTTCTTATTTTCATAAAAATGTGTTTTCTTTTGTGTGTGAAATATTTTTTCTTTGAATGTGAAGTATCAATTCATCAAAAAAGCATATTTAAAACTTTTGAATGTATTCCAATTTTAATATATATAGTTTATAATTGACGAATACTGGAAATTATTACATAAATTAAGAGATTAATTAGAACAAGCAAATTAAAATGACGTTAGTCAATTCAGACATCCTAAACAGTCAGAACAAATAAATTGATGTCTTCTAAACGGATAGAGAAAGTACATTTAGGTCTTTTATATCTGAATGCAAAGCACAACAAGTGCGTTCAGATTTAGGAGACATGTAAGTAAAATATTTTTTTAATTATATATAAACACAAATGAATTCCTTTGTAGAATTATTATATAACAATTTTGGAACGTTTTAAACAAGATTTTATTCTTCAATTGAAACACCTCGAATTTTTAGCTAATTGGAATAAGTCATGTGCAAATATTTTTTTTAATCAGGCTTAAGTTCAAATTTAACTTTTGAATTGTTTTCCCCTCTCTTTCGAAAATCGAACTGAATATTAAAAGAAAATCTTTATGAGGCCGGGATAGCCTGGTTGGAAGGGCGTTAGACCACGACCCCCGTTAGAGAAGGCCGGAAAACCTACGTCACAGAAAGTAATGACGTAGCTCCGAGAGGTTACACGAGTGGGTGCGAATTGGGGGACCGAGGGAGGAATTTCACCCTCTTCAAGTTTACTGATAAGAAACGAACTCTTTTCCACCCACGACATGTTTTAGCCAGTGGCCCTCCTGTGTTTGAGTAGACAGGAAGCGCCATTTCTTACTTGCAAAAAAAATCATTTGGATTACTAAAAATAAGGAATAGAAATGCCTTTGATCTGTTGTGTTCCAAACTGTAATGGGAATTACAGGAATGGCCCAAGAGTAAGTGTTTTTGCCTTTCCTAAAAATGAAGAGCTTAAAAAGAAGTGGTTAAGTGCCATACATCGTGAAGGATTTTATCCGACGCAGCATAGTAGGGTAAGCTTATTTAATTATTTTAAACTAATGCTTAACGTTTCTAAATGAAAAATCATTTATTCTCACATTAGAAATTTAACAGTAATACAGCTCAGTAATATCTATTATTCGTGCTTTTAATCAAGTGCATTATGAAAAGAATTATTTTATAAAATGCTGTAATACAGGTAATAATGTCTGTAATTATTGTCAATAATAATTATAATATTTGCCGTAATTATGTTTACACGTTTTATTTACTATTATATCTATAATTACGTTTATATAGTTAAATTTTATTATATAACATAACGATAAAAGCATGAGAGTAAACAATAATAATTATATATTGTTTTATGTTGTATATTTCTTACTGTATTTAAATTAAACATTAAAGGAAGTCAATAGTTACGAATAATTTCCTTTACTGTAGGTCTGTGAATTACATTTAAAAAAAAATGATATTGAAAGAGAAACGAGTCTATTCGATTCGAAGTCAGGAAAATTATTAAGTGCCCCTCTTAAATATCCGAGACTAGTGATTGGAGCAATTCCATCTCAGATGCCAAATTGTGCCGCTTGCATGTCATCTTCAACATTTCATAGGGAAAATTATATTTACATTCTTTGTTTACTATTATATCTATAATTACGTTTATATAGTTAAATTTTATTATATAACATAACGATAAAAGCATGAGAGTAAACAATAATAATTATATATTGTTTTATATTGTATATTTCTTACTGTATTTAAATTAAACATTAAAGGAAGTCAATATTTACGAATAATTTCCTTTACTGTAGGTCTGTGAATTACATTTTAAAAAAAATGATATTGAAAGAGAAACGAGTCTATTCGATTCGAAGTCAGGAAAATTATTAAGTGCCCCTCTTAAATATCCGAGACTAGTGATTGGAGCAATTCCATCTCAGATGCCAAATTGTGCCGCTTACATGTCATCTTCAACATTTCATAGGGAAAATCCAGAAATAAAAAAGATGAAATTGGAACAACAATATGTAGAGAAAGCTCTCCAGGAAAGCATAATAGAAAAAAAGAAATACGATGAGACAAGAGAATTTAAAAATTTGGAAGAACTAAAACAGCGCATTTCTTTAGTAAATTTGAAAAATTTCTGGAATGTCATTCATAAAGAAAACAAAATTTTATTCGTGAATATTGAAGTAAGTTCTGGTCCTGAAATTGCCTTGTCTGTTGTAATAAATGATGTATTAGAGGTGTCAGCTTTTGTTGGAAAAACAAGCTTGTCAAATATTCCAAACATTTGTTCTTTACCTATAAAAATCAATAATATCAACACTTTAAATGAAATATTAGAGCATCTGCCAGAAATGAAGAGAAATAAATCATTGCTGAATTCTGATATTGTTTCCCAGATTCATAGTTTCATGGATAATTTAAATATAACCCAAGAAAATTTAACCAATGTTGTAGCATTTATTAAAGAGCAATCTGCCTTGATTATTCAAAATGAGCACAGTAAAATTTACTCCACTGAAATGATGATATTCTGCTCATTATTTTATTCAATGGCTCCGCATGCATATAAATTTGTCAGAAAGTCTGGCTATATTTTGTTACCTCATCCTGTAACTTTGAGAAATATATGCATACCTATCAACACTTGCCCTCAGTCAGAGCAGACCGAATTGCATTTCTTAAGGTACATTAAGCAGAAATTACAATTCATAGTATCTGCAGATAAAAATGTGATTCTTCAAATAGATGAGATGCACGTCAAACCCTACTTTGATTACAAAGGGGGAAATATATCAGGTTTCAGTTACAATTCAGAAAATGCCGCCACAAGTGTTGTGACTTTCATGATAAATAGTATTTCATCGTCATATAAAGATGTTGTTCACATTCTTCCTGTAAATAAAATAGCAGCAGACGTTTTACATGCATTCATTAAAAAAATTATTATTGGGTTAGAAAACATTGGTTTTAAAGTGATATGTGTAGTAACAGACAACAATTCAGTCAATCAAAAAGCAATGTCTCAGTTCGCTTCTCCTTCACAGTCATATTCAATTCTTTATCCTCATCCGGTAAATAAAGAACGACCTCTTTTTTTCATGATCGATACTGTCCATTTATTGAAGAATATTCGCAATAACTGGATCAATCAAAAGAATGTTGATAAATGTATGTTTTACCCTAATTTTAAAGAAACAACCTCAGAAAAAAATTCACAACAAGATTGTATTAAAAATTCTCTGGAAACTAATGATAATGTTATTCACTCTAATGGTGAAATAATTCAGAGATCTAGTAGTAAATCTGACAATAAAGTAGATTTTAATACAGCATCCTTCAAAACATTAAAATTATTGTATGAAACTGAAAAGAATAACATCGTAAAATATGCATACAATTTATCTTTAAAAGCATTGGAACCCAATAATTTAGAAAAACAAAATGTCAAATTAGTACTCAAAATTTTCAATAAATTTATACCTGAAAGTCTCATGAATTTGGGAGAGAAATATGAGTTTCCACACTACAAAGAAACAGCAGAATATATAAGAATAATAAATAGGTGGTGGGATATTGTTAATGTAAAAACTCCATTCACAGGAATCCGTGAAAATAATGTATATAAAAAAACCACTGACATCATCTGAAACCGACAAAAGATACAAGTTTTTAGATGTATTTTTGAACTGGTTGGAAGACTGGAAAAATATGAAATGTGATACCGGCATGCTAACAAAAGAAACTTATTCTGCTCTTTTCATGACTACATATGCTTTAAAAGAAATAACTAAATATTGTCAGGAAGAATTCGAAATGAAGTACATTCTCCCAGGAAAATTTCAGACCGACAATTTAGAGGCACGCTTTGGTTTATATAGACAAATGGCAGGAGCACAATATCATGTTTCACTCAGACAGGTATTTGAAAGTGAAAACAAACTAAGAATGCATAGTATTTTAAAAATTTGTTTAAAATCAAACAAACATGGAAATCTCGAACTTTTTCAGGAAGCAGTTGGCGAAAATTGGGAAGAATTTGAAAAATCTATTTCTGAAAAATTACCTGTATTTAACATTTTGCTTACAGAAGAAGATTTTAAAAAATCAGAAGATGTTTTACCAGTGTTAGTTTATTTAGGAGGTTACTGTGTCCACACAGTCCTTAAAAAGTTGAAATGCAGCATTTGCAAAAAGTTTTTAACAAATGAAAAAGAACTGGACTGCTCAACTTCTTTAATTCAGAATTTAAGTCGAGGAAAACTTTTATACCCCAAAAAATGCATTGTAAATGTAATATTATATTCTTACATTATAATTCAGAAATTATGTACCATACATGAAGAGGAATTTTTGAAATTTTCCAATCAAAAGTATTTAGCAGCAGAGATAATTTTCAATAGTTTAGTGAATGAGGAACAAATACATGATTATGGTGAATGCATTTCAGGACATAAACCAGAAAATGTCTATAGAATGATAATTTGGTCTGCAGTCAATTCATTACTGAATAATTATTGTAAAAAATTAAATGATAGTTTGAGAAGCTCTTCTAAAACTGGAAAGAAAAGAAAACTAGATAAATTTAGTAAAGTTGTTTCTAAAAAAAAATATAGCAGAAAAGGTAAAAGTATAAAAGCTAAATTTCAACTAGACATGTTTTCTTGTCTATGAGATAATTATGGTAATGATATTGTTTCGACTTCAGAAGTTATAATTACAGTTCCAACAGGAGAAGGAAGCTTCACAAAAATTGCATAATCTTGAAATGAAAACGTAGAAACCGAAATTTATTGAAAAACTGTATATTTTTATAAATATGATTGAATCAGAAAATAACAACGATAATGACAATAGCAAATATGATCAAATAAATATAAGTTATCCAGGTTTATGAACAAATATTATAACTGATAAGTTTAGAATATGTTAAAAACGGACTTGTACAATAGAAAGAAGTTTTTGTGAAGAGTGCTGAAGGTAGATCATTTTCCACCACACACTACTAAAAAATATGCCAAATAGTGAAAATTGGTTAATTTATTTGAAAACGCAAGACTCGACATTTTTTTTGTATACTATTTTCAAAATAAATAAATAAATAAATAAATAAAAAGGAAATGAACAATCTACACTATTTATAGGTAGCTGTAATAGCTGGAGAAAGCTGAAATTGTAATTCAAATTCATGAATGTTTTATTTGTCACTTTAATTCCTTTATTGGTTGGAAAGAATTACTGATTAGACTAAAATTATGTTTTACTGTGGATGAACACAAAACAAGCAAATAAAAAAAAAGGGAACGACTTGAATTACTGTTTTAAAGAATTGTTTTTATGATTCTATATTTATCATGTAATAACCTTTCATTTCGTGGAAACCATGAAAATAATAGAAACTCCTAATAATGGAAATTTTTGTATGTTTAAACGAATAATTCAGTAAATACAAATTGTGCTAATAAATCATATAAACAGAATTAAAAATTCGAAAATTAGAATTGGCCATCATTTAGCACTGCGATCAAATGAACAAAATATTCCTGCATTATGAAATGAAATCCTTAGCAAAATTAAAGTCTATTCAAAATCATCCAAGTACAGCAGTAACCAAATGGAATATAATCTTGATTTTCCCCATTAAGAACAAACGCACTTCAGTCATTATTAGGTATGAAAATATTGCAGAGAAAAGATTAAATATAAATGCGTCGTTTATAGGGTTTATTAAAGTAATCATTGTGACTGGAGAAGGACTAGCAAAACCTCTGTTGAAAAGATTAAGTGAGCTGGATTTAAATATTATGAATTGAAGAGGATAGGCGTAAGGCAAAGATAGCAACACGAAACGGAAGTACAAAGTTTTGCAATTTAGAATAGTTGCTCTAAATCCACATGCAATTTATATGTCTTGCACATCATACTTTTTAAATTTATTAATTTGTGATACCATTTCCAGCAGTATATATTGTAAATTTGTTTTTGGATATTACAACTTCTATATGCTTTATTATACCCTTTGGGAAGCCAGAATGGATTCAGTTAATGCAATGTATACACAGTTTGAAAAAAATTGTAATGTCCTAGAAGAATTTATTGAGGTAAATAGAGATAGTACAGCGGTATGCGAAGTAAAAATATTGGAATCAATAAAAGAAATGCCATTTATTTTATACTTAATACTATAGTTTTCAATATCGCCCAAAATTAACACTACTAATGAAGTATTTCAACTAAAAACAGTTGTTTTTTATTCGGCTTTTAAATTGATCAGTAAAATTAAAACTGAAGTTCAAAATTTAAGTACAAAATTCAACACATTTTTAGACGAATCCAAAGTGACAGAATGCAATTTGATGAATTCTGAAAATTTTCTTAAAACACGAATTTGAAAAAGAAAAAGATGATATTCCGAAATAAAAGAAGATGAAGTTAAAGAATTTGGGTATTAAAAATATCACAGCAATTGATACTGTCATTGTACAGAGAGAAGGTAGATTTAAAAATGTGTCAATTTAATCACTAATATAAAAAATTTCAAATTAAATTCAGCAAATTAAAAGTAAGGAAGAAGTGTAGTTGGTCAAGGCGTGAAGAAGCTTACAAGCATTTCCTATACAAATCATCGAAAAAAAATGGTGATTTTTCTAAAGTAATTAAAAGCAAAATCAAATTCATTTAACAAATATACACGCAATAGCATTATATATAATGTTTGTAATTTTTTTTTTTACTTTAAAAAAAAATTGCGGCTCCAAATGGTATCTTGCACAAAATCTCCTTTATATTTAAGGCTGGCTCTGATTATAATTCAGAACTCCTGTACCTTATGTGAATAAGAAATTTTGAAATTTCCTAATCAAAAATATTTTGCAACAGATATAATTTTGAATGATGTAGTGAATGAAGAAGAAGTACATGATTATGGCAAAGGCATTTCAGGGCATAAACCGGAAAATGTTTATAGATTGGCAATCTGGTCTGCAGTCAATGCATTAGTGAATAATTACATGATAGTTTGAAAAGCTCTTCTAAAACAGGAAAGGAAAGAAAATTTGATAAATATAGTAAAGATATTTCTAACAAAGTAATGATAAAATATATAGTTAAATAAGAAAGCTCTTCTAATGTTTCAAAGATTTATTGGATATTTTTTCGAATAGAATACTGTTTCGTGAAATATTGTTTTTATTGCTTTCTTGGAGTTGACGCGACGGCAAATATTCATAAAACCCTTATTGTATGGAATTGTTTTGAAATTAATCAACAAGAGCATTGCAAATGTATTTTTTATATTATAATTTAAAAATTTATGAACCATATATGAAGAAGAAATTTTGAAATTTCCTAATCAAAAATATTTTGCAACAGATATAATTTTGAATGATGTAGTGAATGAAGAAGAAGTACATGATTATGGCAAAGGCATTTCAGGGCATAAACCGGAAAATGTTTATAGATTGGCAATCTGGTCTGCAGTCAATGCATTAGTGAATAATTACATGATAGTTTGAAAAGCTCTTCTAAAACAGGAAAGGAAAGAAAATTTGATAAATTTAGTAAAGATATTTCTAACAAAGTAATGATAAAATATATAGTTAAATAAGAAAGCTCTTCTAATGTTTCAAAGATTTATTGGATATTTTTTCGAATAGAATACTGTTTCGTGAAATATTGTTTTTATTGCTTTCTTGGAGTTGACGCGACGGCAAATATTCATAAAACCCTTATTGTATGGAATTGTTTTGAAATTAATCAACAAGAGCATTGCAAATGTATTTTTTATATTATAATTTAAAAATTTATGAACCATATATGAAGAAGAAATTTTGAAATTTCCTAATCAAAAATATTTTGCAACAGATATAATTTTGAATGATGTAGTGAATGAAGATAATAGTTTTAAATCTAGGGGAGATACACCTACTGGGAAACCTGCCCTGCACTTAATGCAAAAAAGGTAATGCATACCAAGCACCGTACCTCCAGGGTGATGTGGAAAGCGGCTGCATTTTAATTATTAATGACTTCTACAATATATGTGTGTTGAATTGCATGATATGGAAGTATATGAAATGATATTAACAAGTGAAAAGTAATTTCTTTTCACTCTCTAGCGCGCAGAGACTTTAGGGAATGGAGTGGAGTGTACCGTCTCGTTGTGACGTCACGGAAAGCCGCAGAGGCCTTGTCTATCGGGGGTTGTGGTTAGACTCGCAACCCTTAGGTAATGAGTTCGAAGATTCTCCGCGTGTAAGGTGGCTGGAGTATGTATAAATCTGCGGTGGTCACGAAGTCCTCCAAATCAAGACAATACCACTGCGGGTACTGGTTCAGAAGTGATCGTTCTCTGATGCAGGTCTAACTTACAATCTGTGAATGAAATGTATGAATGAAGTCCGGCTTGTGAAAAGGGTTTCGGCGCATGAGTAGCTAATTTGTACCCTTGGCACTAGGTGGCGCTACTGAAAAACAAGCTAAGTCTCGGCTTGAAATCGCCGAGTGGGCTTGACTATAATAAGTGCCATAAGAAACAGCAAACAAACCATGTATTAGTTAATAATAAAGAGGAATGAAACATTCTTTCTCTACATCGTCATGCTTAGCAAAATTTACCATTCAAATGTTTCGTCTAAAAATTTTATAATGCAATTTCTCCCGAAATCGACTGATCTGTGGCAAAATGATTGGCAGATTTTGTGGTATAGTATTATATTTCCTCACAAAAATTTAGTTGCTTGTGAATCTGTTGAAGAAAATTTCATGCTACAGGATATCAGATAATTAATATTAACTTTGTGTTAATATTACTTTTTGATGGTGTTTACACAATAATCAATTAAGTGTAATTGATTTTTGTAATTAAAATAATGAATCACAGTTACTTCAATATTAATTGATTATTGGAATTACAAGAATCAGTTGCTTTTAACTTGATGTTAATATTGATTATCTAATACCTTTCACAATAATCAATTCTGAAGAATACTCTATTCACTACTAAATAAGATATGCACGCCTTTTATGCATAGTAAAAAAGTTCTATAAGGAAATAATTATAAAAATTTTGTTTCTGCAGATGTTTAAGTTTAAACCTAAAGTTATGGTGCAAGTTATCGTGTCCCACAAAACCCCAGAGAATGCAAAATAGTAATAATAATAATTTTTTCGGAACTTTATTTTCAATTAATGTGCATCACTATATTATTGAATATCTGAAGTAGATATTTAAACGTTTTGCATTCACGTGACTTTCTGACATATTTTTATAATTAATGGGTTTTACACAGATTATAACGAGTAATTGCCAAACTCATCATCAGAACAATAACTTCAGATATTCATGTTTAGCGAATAGATATGCAAAATTAATTGCGCAATTTTATTCATATTGTTACGTATTGATATTTTAAATTTCGATTTAGAGAATTTTTATATAAAAATCTGAATCATAATGTAAAGGCACAATTATTTAGCTGGAGTCCTATGTACTTAACGGTACAGCAAAAATTGGTGAAATCGAAATTATCTGATATTTTATATCGAAAAAAATCTATAATCTGCATGAGTTCATTTTCTGAAAATTTATCTCATTATCTAATTTCCGGTCATCCAGTTGAATACATATTCTCAGGACCTGGCATTTGGAGGTGCACAACAGGCTCCAAAATTAAGGGGGCCCCAGCATGATCAAGAATTAAAATAAGATTCTGAACTATAATAGCGAGATGGAAAAAAGTGAAGAAGAAATATAATTGGAACAATCGATGGGTTTTGAAATATACGAAATTTACAGATATATTACAGCTAAGCAAACATATTGTAATATATAATAATTAATAATTATAATGATTTATTTCTAAATGTACTAACTGCATTAAAACTTTTCTTTATATTGGCAGTTACTATAATAAATGCTGAGCGCTCTTTCAGCAAATTAAAATTAATAAAGAATTGTTTTCGGTCAAGCATCTATGAATAACGCTTAAATGCACTTGATATACTAAGCATCGAAAAAGAAATTGCAAAAAATTGTAATTTTCCTGAAGTAATTAATAGCAAAAAACAAAAACATGCAATCGTAATGTTCTCGAATTTGTATTTTTCTTAACTTTGCAAAAAATTTAGGGGGTGGTGGTGCAAATGGGTTTTTGCTCTCGGGCCTTTTCACCTAATGTACGGTACTTGAGGCAAAGGCTGTGAAAGTAGAACATTGGTATGTATATTCAAACAAAATAAAATGTAAATTGGAAGTTTTATTAATTAATTGTGCAGTATATAATTTTTGTGCAGTATATATTTATTTTATTTCTATTTGATACTCAAAATGATTTAATAGCTTTGTCTTAACAGACATTTCGGCATAAATTCAAATGAATATGCATTTTTAAAGGATATGTTTAAAATAACATTTTAAAAATCAGCCTCGGTTCTATTTATTATGCTATCAATAAAAGGATTTTGTTTTTGAAATGCCTTTATTAAAACATTCATCTTATTTAGTTTTTTAAAGGACTCATTCGGCATTTGTGCACCAGAACTATGTTTTCTCTTAATCGTAAAAAATGTTTTATAGAGAATAAAAACCGACATGTTTCATTATAACTTGTATGTCAATAATACCTGGATTCTATTATCAATACATTTATTATGATAGAGGTTAGGTAATCTTTTTTCTCGGACAACAGTATTGAAATAATTTTTTTTCAAAGTATTGATTAGTGAAAAAAATACGTGATCTGTTTTCTATTATTAATGGTGAATGAAACAGAACTCTTTTTCTTTTTCTTATCTGCACTAGACTACTTTACTTGATAACGTTATGGGATATGCTAGCAAATTATCTATAAATTATAACATATATGACTAAAAATTGCACAAAACTCTTTGTGGTGCATGTCGTTAGATATAGAGATACAAAATTTCACAGGAATGTGGATATTGAGTTATAATGGATTCACCTCGAAAGGACATTTCAAAATTTTGATTAGATTTGTATTTAAAAATGGATCAAATTCTTACCGCCTTTAATAAATAATTTTGAATCATATGACTGCGATAATACCATTTTTAAAATAATTTAAAATTCCAATAATTCGCTTTTCAATGACATCAAATTTATATCCATGCAATTTTTGTTTCTAATTTCCGTCCATTTTTTAGAGAAATTTTTGGAATATTTTAAAACAATACTTTAATTGTTTCAGCTCATGAAAGTATATTGAGATATTAAGTACATCTTTCTCACACACAATTTATGGCCATAACGAAAGATATCCTTAAAAGTAAGGAAAAAGGAATCAAGCTTGAAGCCTTATCTTTCTGATATATTTCAGACATATTCAAAGTTCGTTTACTTGGTTTTTTAAATAATGTACTCCTCTTGCGAAAATCACATACGTAAAAGATATTAAATAGTTTGGAGAATTACAAATGCTAACCATTACGTTAAGAGTCTGAATATAAATTGTTTCTTCAAATTTCGTAGGCACATATTAAAACGTAACGAATTTTTTTGATTACTCTACAGATTTCCAAATATTCAAACGAATTTGGGGGAATTAAACTCGAATTTCGGACAGGCATTGTCCACTATCGGCCAATATGGTATACGAGTTATTCTAGATTCATAGATTCAAGTTGGCGGATTCGGTACTCAAGAAAAATAAGTAGATTCTCTAAATGCCTAAAATGCCTCTATATGCCTCCTGCTGTATGAGTTTCTTGAAATTTCAGTACGCGATTTCATATTTACCTTTCATGCAGATCTTTGAACTGAAGATTTAGAGCTACGTTCTCTTATTAATATGTTTAAAAGCATATAAATAAAACAAGCCATGTCATCAGCAATTTCTTGGAGATTAGTACAACCATACAAACCATGTTACATAATTATATTTGGGCGTCCCATAAATTTCTTTCCTATTTCTCATATGAAATGAATACACGATATTTATTGTTTAAGATATTATTCATTTTGTTATATAAGAAACCTTTTCCTCTACTACCTTCTTCCTTCTCTCAGGAAGCCAAATTATGCCTTCTTTCCGAATTTTTTGTGTTTTGGATAAGAAATATTCCTTGAGGTGCGCTTTTATTTCACTGATGGATTGAAAGCGTTCATCGCGAATATAATATTTTTAAGGACAGAAAGAAGTAATAATCAAATGGAGAGAGATTTAGAAAGTATGCGGTAAAACTTCCTAATCAAAGTGTAACAGCTTTTGTCTTACGACTAATGCAATCTGTGCTCTCGCGTTGACATGATGAAATACAACGCCTCAATTAATTCTGACCAGGTTTTTTTTTTATTGCCATGGCTGCTTTTAATTGATTCAGTTGATGACAGTATTTCGTAGAATTTATTGTTTCACCTTGAGGAAGAAGCTCGTAGAAAGTTGCGCCTTTCCAACCCCACCAAATCGACAAAAGAACTTTTTTGGAGTGTAATCCCGGCTTTCCAATAACAGCAGGCCTATTGTCCTTACACTAAGTGCGTTTTCTAAGCACATTTTCATATAATATCAAAGTTTCGTCTCCAGAGACAAGCCTGTTTAAAAATGGATCCTTTTGACGCTATGAGAAAGAAATTTTTGGGACACCCTAATATTTCTCAGTAAAAGAGTATTACAGTGTCATCTGAAAAACTCTTCAAAATCTCTCAACGCAAATGCTACATTCAGATAACTCTACTGGCACTTTGTGGGGGATTTCAAGAGTCAAAATCAAAAGAATGACAACTAATGACTTTTGCCATATCTAGAAGATGTTTAACAAAAATAAATGAGTACCGATGCAAAAAAATGTTAGATGGCATAAATATATTTTATATCTCCAATTGAGAATTTAGATTCTTGTGAAATGTGCGTTTCTTTCATGACAATAATAGTTAAGAAATATCTTTATTTCAAAAAGAAAAAAAATTGTTAATCATTTGCACTTATTTTTTGACTAACTTTTCGCCTCGTCTTTCTGATAACTATTAGTTTAGATTAAGTTCAACTTACGCTAACGATTATATTTAAAGTAACAATACAAAAAAAATCATCTGTGAATCCGAAGAGTTTTAAACACTTTAAACTTTAATTAAATTCCTCAAGTGGTAATGAAAAATACTCTATAGGGCAGCACCATTGTACATTCTGCGTAAATATATTTGTTGTGTGATTTTTACAAATGCTTGAATTAGGCAATAATTCATTATGCAGTATATTATTGACAGTACACTGCATTTTCAAAATAAAAGGAAATCAATGCGACCAACGGGAATATCTCCCCCCTCCCCCTTTGATTTCTCGTACACTTCCACAATATGGTTCGTTTTAGAGTTTCGTTTCGTTTTAAAGCAAGAAGAATCAATCATACATTTTCGTCTCCTTCTTGGTGAACGACTGGGCCTTAAAATCTGTTATATTTCTTTCATTTCGATATTCAGAACTTCATAATAGATTTCATGCATCCATATTTATATGCTACCACATTCACAAGAGACATCATTTCAAAACGGTTTCTTGGGATTTAGATATATCTGAAAGACTGAAGATACATCAGAATTTGGTGTTTGTCGTTTTCAAGACTACAACACTCTATTCGTTCCGGCATTCTCTCTATACTTCTGCTTTCGATCTGATAAAAAATATTCAGTTCTCATATTTTTAGAAACATTCTAAAATGCATTAATGCTAATTTGATTTTTTTTTTTTCATTTCAATTCGAGAAGAAAAATATAAATTAAGAAAAAAAAATTCTAGAACCTCTTAAGTTGTAACTTGGTTACTCAACCCATTCTTACATTTTTCCTTGTTTTCTGATCTGAATATATAAATTTTATGAGCACACGACTAACTCTTGGGTATTTCCTTTGTTTAGACATTCGTTGGCAATGCGTTTGTTGAAAGATCGTCATTCATGCTAAATGACATTTTCGGATCTTTTTCCACCTCAGCGAGGTAATATTCCATCAGCCAGAACTCATTCCTTTTGTTTTTAGACGAACGAGATATAAGCTATACGATACATTATCGGATTGATGAAAAAATATTTGCGTAAATGCGAAAGTGAATTTCGGAATTCTGTCAGTGCACTTGAGCTTTGAAAATGTTCTTAGGCGTCATGAAGTACCTTCGAAAAAAATAAAAGATTTTTTTTTTTTTTTTTTTTTTTTTTTTTTTTTTTTTTAACTCAGGCATGATTCTTTACATCGCTGGTGTATCAGTTCTGAAAATAAGATTGTTTAGGATTCAATTTCAGATTATTCCTATTTTTGGTACTCGTGAAATATCGTGAAGAAAAATTCCAACATAATTTTAAAATATCTGTTATTTTCATATATTTTCGAAGTATTTATTTATGTAACGGCATATTTTTTCTGAACATTTAAAAAATTATTGTTAAGTTCAATTCGCTATTTTTAGCATTATTGTATCTGTAAGCTGGTAAATGTATATTGTGTAATGGATCAAGAAATTAGCATGATTCAAAAATCACATTAACAGCTCTACAGAGCAGCCACTGGGGGGAGAACTATTAAATTTGGGCTATTCTTTGTTAGTTACTTCTCAATAAGAAAGGGTGTTTCAAAATTTTAATTAGATTTTTAATCAAAGGTTAATCGAAGTATTAACGCTTTTTCTCAATAATTTTGGCCTTTATAAGAGTGCAAAGACTACTTTCTACTTTTTCTGTAAATTTTTTAAAAAAATTTGAATAAGATTATAAAACAAATATTTGAATTTATTTCCCCCCGTTTTTGCTGCTCATGTGTATTGTGATAATAGTAAATATTTTTTTGTGCGCACGTTATTGTTGCTATAATTAAGAGAAAACTAACTCGTGCCAGAGTGTTTCGGACAGGAGGTAGAAAGATTTCTTTAAAGGGAAGTTTAATTTCTGAGAATTGTTGTGTTTTCACTTAATGTTATAAGTTCAGAAATACGTTTGCTGAAGGCAATGGTTATTTATTTAACTATTCAAGCATTAACTTACCTATAACTGTCATTTGTAAACATTATAATTGTTACTTAAAGAAATTGACAAGCCCGCTGAATTAAAGTCAGCGATTTAAGCCAAGTTTGTGCAGTGGCTTCTGAGGGTTAGGATCCCTGAGCACTCGCGGGCAGAAGTCTGACTCATTTGAAGCCCATATGAAGAAGACACTCTCACGCTCGCTTGCACAACTCCTACTTAAAAGGCGGGGGGGGGGGGGCTCTTTCACACGCTTCACAGATAGAACACAGGGTAAAGCACAAACATGGAACTAATTGGTTCTAGTCACTGCCATCCAGTTGGAACTGGAACTGAAACCCGGGATGCCCAGAGCCAAGGCCAAGACACTGGCATTTGTAAATATACTATCTGTCACTGTAGATGGGAAATGCCACCAGGATGGGAATTCGTGAGGAATAAAACACAAGAAAGAAATCTTCATGTGAAAAATTATTGTAAACTTTCCATCGTTTCAATGAAACATGCCTAAAATTTTAAAATTCCGAAACTCCTCCGGAAAAATTCATAAAGATTTTGGACTTGAAACTGCAAGCATACTTTAATTAAGCAAATGTATTTGGAGTTAGAGAAAATAATATTTCAATCTGAATTAGTATTTAGGCGCTACGCTCCACTCTTCAGCTTCATTAGGTATCTTTTTTTTTCTTCGTCGTAATGACATTCCTACCCTTTGCTCCAATAATAATTTATAAAACAAAATATTAGGAAGATAAAAATAGCTATTTATCTTTTTCGCTTCTGAAATTATGGAATTAAGGAAGTAAGAATTACGGAGTTCTGCAATAGTACAACCAAAATGGTCCTTGCCTAAAATACTCCAAAGGAAAAAAAAAAGCAAGGTATTTCAAATTTTGAATGCGAATTCGTGTTTCTTTTTCTTAACAAATATTTCAATATAAAATTACGTGTGAAAAGCAATGCAATTCATTAACCAAAGGCACATTTTATTGACAAATGAAAGAGAAAATACATTCTATAGACTATCAAATATAGATGTGTAAACTTCTGCAGGTATAGTATTATTATGTTGGCAGCATGGCAATTTTCTTGCAGCAAAACGATTGGATTTGCCAATAAATTACTGGTGAAATCAGAAGAGCGTTTTTTTAATTGAAGAATAAAATTTAAAAAAATAGTAAAAATAAATAGAGAAGTAATTAAATGTTGCTTCTGATTACAAGTCATGAACGAAGAATACACAAAACGTAAGCCATTCATGAATTTGACAAAGTGAACGTATACAAGATTAAAATCTTATTTTGGAGATACATAAAGCTTATTGATTGATAACGAAGTTTTGAAGCAAGTTCATATGACAAGGCTGATAAACAAGTAATCATACCTCTCTCCAAGTTACCAATCAATATCTGAATACTATTTTAATACACACCTGATTTTGACGCACGGCGAGAGATCAGATGAACAGGAATTCGATTTAATTTAGTTTGGTTTTATTAGTGTCTTGTTTTGAAGCAACATGTGGGTAATTTAATTACAAACTCGAAATTTTAAAACGGGGCAGACGAGAACGTAAACTCTTGAACATGCACCCTACTTTCCCTACCATATCACTGGCAGTACGAGTTTAGTTATATTAACGCCCTGTTTTGAAGCAACACTAGGATTATTTTGGGACATACCCAGTAATTTTGTACCCCTGTGAGATGACGAGGGTGATAACTGAGATTGTATCCCCCTTTCCACACCACACTAGCTTGAGTACGTTTCACCCCGAAGGATTTAATGTGCACCGTACCCGCTTAAATGGAATTCCGCTTCGGTGGAATTGTAGTGGTTCAAAGAGTCTCGAACCCGAAACCCTCCAGTTCCGCTATCGTACCACCAGGACACCGCGGCCTCTACTGAGAGTTTGAAGTCGTGTCTTTTTTTAATCCTGAAGATTGCCATCATGTGACTGCAGTCAATAGAAATGGTGCAAACTGAGTCGGACATTATTCATATAATTATTTATCTGCAAGAAAGCCCATTCATATGTTTGTCAATGACCATTGCAATAAAACCTTCAACAGATTGCCATAACAGCCACAGAGCCACTTACGGATGATTTCCGTTATTCTTTTTTTAATACACAGTTTTAGTGCTGTTGTTGCTTATCCCCATTGGATTGAACATCAATTAAAACCCAACAGATTGGGAAGAGAGAGGTGCAGTAGTTCTGAGTGTAAAGACCGCTGAGGACAGAAGTCTGGCGTCTAGATAATATGAAGTCGACACTCACGCACTCGCTTGCACAACCCCTTTCTACATAGGGACTCTTTTACACACCTCACAGATAGGACATAGGGTAAGTAACAACCATGCCCGAACCAGGACTCGAACCCGGGATGCCAAGATCACGCGCTACCCCTAGGCCAGGACGCCGACACGCAGTTTTAATCAAAAATCGAATTTGAAAATCGTTTGTTCATTGTACTTGCATGGTAACTTGAAGGTTTCGAATTCCTGACACGGATTGATTTCGTGCTTTAGACTTTCAGAAATAAATTTGGTCAAATCATCGTTGGTACAATTTTATTACTTAATGAATATTTTTAAATGCTTATAACTCTACGTAGATTTTTATACTATGTTTTTCATTTATAGCTCTAGAATGTGAAAGTTCTGTGATATATAATAATTCATTTGCTCCTACTTCGAAGCATAACAGCAAAGAAAGAATTTTAAAAGTTGATCCTCTCATCCAAATTTTTCTTTTAATATTTACTTTTTTCGAGATCGATGAGCAAACGTTTCTCTGTTCCCAGCTTTTTGTACTAAAGCAGTCAGCGGGAAAGCTGCTCGCATTGTCTTCTTCGAACGGATCGGCAAAGATTTCTAAATGAGTTCACTGGAAACAAGCTGGCAGCCATGTGTTCTCAACATCTGAGATTTTTTTATACACAGCGAAATTTTCTAGAAAGGAAGCTCAAAAACGAAATTGTAAGAAAGTTAACAGTTTTTATTTCTGGGTAAACATTCCGCTTTGATAAAAGTCTCTAGAAAATTTCAATGATTATTTGCATTTTTAATATAGAAAGAATATTTTTGGAACTACTTCACATAGATTCAATATTTTTGTTTAATAATTATTTATGAACTCTTTACCTTTTTAGTATTTCAGTTCAGTTATATTAACGTCCCGTTTTAAAGCAACATTAGGACTATTTTCGGACAGACCTCGTCATTTCGAGTCGCGAGCAGATGATGAGAATGACACCTGAACCCCCTCTCCGAGCTTCCACACTACACCAGCACGAGGACGTTTGGTCCATCGTGCACTAGACCCGCTGGTTCTTCGGTGGAATCCGATCTCGAACCTTAAACCCTATAGCTCCGCAGCTGAGACTTTACCACCAGGCCACCACGAACCTCATTTAGTATCTGGGACTCAACTTTCAGATAACTTTTAGCGTCGCTCCTCTTTCAATCGTAAATAACAGAAATTAACTTAACTTAACTTCATGCGTTTAAGAATTCTTAATATTTTATCTTTAAATACGACATGATAAATTTTTATTTGTGTGAGACGAAAAGCGAGAATTATTTAAACTAAGAGTTATGATATAAAAAGGGCGATTGTAATGGTAGTCTCATTAAATGGATCCAGTGCAATTCATTTTATACTTTCATTAATAATTTAAGAAGAGGGCATTTTAAAACTCATTTTACACAAAAGGCATAACGTCAGATTATCATAGGCAGCTAATTGATCAATAACTGTTTGATCATCAGTGAGTCACATTTTTCTCCACTTCACTGGTCATTTGTTAGCGCCTTTACATGGGGTGTTAGCTTCTATTTCTATATCTTATCTCTAAATTTTTATCTGAATCGTTCGATGCCCAGATGCCTTATTCCACAGTTTTATTACCTTTCTGAACGTCTTGCTAATGAAATTAGCCTACATTTGTGTTTCTTCGCTTCAAGGAAAATCAGAAAAATCTCTAAGAATTGGTAAATAATTGCTATAACGTTCATCAATTTTTTTTATAAATGTTGGTTAAGAGCACAACTGGACGATTAAAGCCTTTAAATTCATAGTTCCATTCATGTTTGTCTTAGCTCACTGGACCGACAGAAGCCCAGTGGATTAGAAATAGTAAAGCAATAGAACAAAGATGCGAAATTATCATCCAGCTGATCAGAGATGAAAAATTATTGCAAGTTTTGTCTGGTAAAACAAAAAAGGCCCCTGATCCTATTCTGTCTTTCCACCCTGAATAGTCTCTAAAAGCCGCGGTCCCACGACCGAAGGATCTTCACAGATGTGATCATAAAACTATGTGATCATAAACTTCATCAACCAACCATAAAACTGTCACCCTTCCTTCGTGGTGCCATCCCCGTCTGTGGCGGCGGATCCAAGACCGGAGAAATCTTCAGACGGCACGCGTTCCCCTTTCGACAGCTGAAAACTCTCAGTTTCTTTGACCCCCTCCCCCCATACCCCAAACAAATTTTCCGGCTCTTTGATGTTTGTCGATTTACCGATATTTTGCTAGAACAAGCTTACCACGGGCGACGGGGGAGTGTGGTCCCCCAGTGGGTCGGATGTGACCAAATCCGTGAGGTCGTTGGACAGCCGCTTTAGAATATCACGATCCCAATTAATCCACGTTTTAGATTCTCTGAGTTTGAAAAGCACATTTTTTGGAAAATGTCCGTTTGTGACAAAGAGAGCTTAAAAACTCTTTAAACTAGACATATGAAATTTGGTGAAATGTCTTTATACCAAATTTCTAGATGTCTATCAAATTTTGGACGGCTCTTCTGACGCATCATGTGTAAGAAGAACCGTCTGTGTAGGAGTATGACAAGATTTGGCTGCTAATTTTAAGTCATTCGAATCAAACATCAACAGTATCATCTCACATTTCATAGCGCTACTTATTTTCTTTTCTCATTATCGACAAACCTGAGCATCTCAGTTGAGGCAAACCGATAAACAGAATGAAAGAATAAATTAATCAGTACGATAACAGCTGCGTGATTCAGCATCAGTACATCAGCTGGGTTGCCAAAGGAACCTGTCAATACAGAGCGGGTATTTAGTGGCCTGAATTATCATAAACAATAAAGGCAGAAACACAGAAAATAATAAATTTCTACTATAAATTTCTCTCATACTCTCTAATAATGGTTTTAAAACACTCCCTCCACAATCTGCTGCAAAAATTGTGAACCTTGAATAAGACCTTACACGGATACCGAAATATTAAACTTTGCCGAGAATTTAGTATTTTTACTGAATCCATCGTGTGATTGATTCCTTGCCGAGTTTTTTGACGATTAATCCCAACCATGCTGTGAGTCCGAAAACTGAATTCGTCCTTTAGAGCATTTTTTTCCAAATGATTGAAAACAATCTGTGATACTGAACTGCGATTGTAATTACAAAATCACATAAAAATTTGATATACTTAAGTTACTACTTTTTTTAATAATCCCGTGTGTGCAATATAAATGCTAAATCTGAGTAAGATTTTATTGATTCGAGCTGTCTTCGTTTTGCAGTAATCAAATCAATTTACATTCAAACAGACGGATAGATAGACTTCCTCTGAATAGATTTTGCACAAAATTTGATAGACATCTATAAAATTTGTATTAAGACCATACACCAAATTTCATCTGTCTAGTTTAAAGAGTTTTTGAGTTATCTTTGTCACAAAACAGACATTTTCGAAAAAAATGTGCTTTTCGAACTCGGAGAGTCTAAAACGTAGAGATTCGTCTAAATCCCGAGTTTTTGACGATTACAATACTTTTTCTGTACTTCTTATATAAGAAAATAAAAAAAAAAATGTGTCCGCACTGACTGTAATCATTGATTTTTTTAAAAAAAAATTTACCATTTTGATACGCTTTATTGATAGAATTTTTTTTAATTAGCTTTAAAATCTGTGAAAATTAAGTCTTGTGCTTAAGATTAAAAGTTTTGAATACGAATAATTGAGTGAATTGGTAGTGTCCTTCTAGTTCCCATCTAGAGAAGTCTCTGTATAAGAAAATCTTTCGAAATAATTGCGCAAATGTCTTATGATAATAGCAGTAATTATGAACATTTTAGGTTAATAAACATTTTTTTTTATGTTTTAAGTAATTTAAAGCACTTAAAATATTAAAAATACAATTTATGGCATATTTATTACGGAATTTCTAAATTATATCTTATATATATATAAATAATAAAAAATGGAAACTATTGCAATTCAATACAAAATATCAAATAACAATAAGAAAATATCAATCTAATTGAAATGCTAAAAATATATATTCACAATTAAATTTAAATTGATAAATGTCAAATAGAAAGCAAAAAAATTAAGCATAACTTATTATTTGGCATGAAATCTTTCGAAACATCTTGCAGTGTCTTTTTGTCTAACAAACAATGGCACATTGCATGTTTTGCACATTGTTCCATGTTTTATGCATATTTATTTCGGAACTGCGCAAAGCACATCTTCAATATCCTTTCGGCATTTTTTTTCATAATTTTCAAAGGCAGAATGCAATAGTGATAATTACGAAAAAAATTTAAATAAAAAAAATTAAGGCTATAGAAACTAGAAATTTACAGGGGAAAAAAATCGCAAAAATTTATGCAGAGCCTGAGCGTTAAAAATAAGAAACCGTCTGGAACGAAAGACAAATCTGAAATGTGAAATGTTTTCTGGTTTCAAATATGGTTGGTCTTTCTCCGAAGACAATAAACAGCCCCCTCCTCCTTTCCTCGCGAACACAAAATCTGCATCGCATCCTTCTCTGAAAAATATCGTTATAGTTTTCCCACGGATCAAGACCCTCGAGAGGTCACGCACGGATACGAGAGGCAGCAAAACAGGAGATAAGCGAATGAAGAAACATATGTCCTAGACGTGTGGTGTCCCCAAATGAGACCACCCAGAAATAAATCACTTTGGTCCGTTCTTAAATTATTTAGAAGCTTCAAAAGAATTATTATATAAAACCTCCTGTGTATTGTCAGAACGATGGTAACTGATTTTGATAAAATTTCAATTCTTAAGAACTCAAAAATATTCCCACATTCAGACAAAAACTCTAGGCATTTTTAGCATAAAATTAATACCAAAAAAAAAACAATATAAAATTGCTTGGCCTACCATCAGCTTATTAGGAAAGAAGTTAATTGCACTTTTGGAATTGTTTTTCAAGTTTTAAAACCAATAGGGTTTTTTTTTTCAGTTTTTAAATTGGTGTCTTCTTTTGCGACCACCGCCCCTGAAAGGGTTAAATGAGTGGAAATTGTTATCGCTAAGAAAAGAAGGCTGTTTATATCTTTCTCTTCTTACTTCCGATTGCATCCATTGGGCCTTAAAAGACATCGCTTTAATTTACTATACTTCTCATCGTCGGTCACGAAAGCCTGTTGTATGGATGGCTAAAGCCATTAGAAGAGCTTTTTCTCACGCTACACAGAAACAAACTAAAGAAAGCTGCCGAGAAAAAAGGTACCGAATCTACTTTATTTAAGAGACAGAGAAGAAAGGCCGTCGTGACTGGAAATGAGAAGGAGTGAAAAGCTTTTTCTCATTAAGTTTCGAATCCATAAAAAGAATATTTGTTGGGATTGAAATCTCAAAGTACAGGGTGGTTATAATTAAACTTCCCCTATTCACAGCAACCTACAACCCAAACGGGTGAACGGATTGCACCGAATTTCGGTATATAGACTATACGCGAGATGCGCACACGGAATTTTGAAAAAAAAAAAAAAAAAAAAAAAATGTTCCAAAATATCTACCAGAAGGTGCCTTTTCCGGAAGAAAATTAATTTTAACTCAATAAACGACCAAAAGGAATACAGAAGCAATATTAGCAATCCGTAACTAGAATTATGAATAATAAAATGAAAAGCCGGGAAAAGCTGGAAACTCCATAACGCGTCATGAACGAAGCATCACAACTGATTAGTTACAATCTGCTGTTGAATACACCGTCCATCGATTTTCAATATATCGTCCTGGATACGATTAACAACGGCTCCTCTTCTGCAATTGCGTTCTAATCTGTTCTTGTTTCTGCAAACTCAACTTTTTTTTTCCCCAAACAGCATACTGTTATTTTTTTTTTTTCCTTAAATTTACTTAATGTGATTCGATGGCAAGGTGATCAGAAACTAGTCAATAAATATTAACATTGTTTCTGTATTCCGTTTTGGGCGTTTGTTGTGTTAAATTTAATGTTTTTACAGAGATGGTGCCCTCTGGTGGACATTTTGGAACTTTTTTTTTCGAGATTTCGTGAGCGCATATCGTGTATAGAGCAGAGTTTGACAGTTTTCAAACCCGGCTTTAAAAAACCGGTTTTTTAAAGTAAATTTGTCACATTCGAAAACCGGTTTTTAAATTAAGAAAACCGGTTTTAAGAATTCATATTATTATGTAAAAATTAATTTTTAACTTATTTGATTTGCTATTCATTCTATGCAACGGGCAGCAAATACATTTTTTCAACGTTGCAAGTTGCGTTGGCCAGTGCTTGTGCACTGCACAGTTATGCCTCGAATTTGTAGATTTATGTTTTTCATGAACATTCCTTTTCACTTTTTTTCTAGGTGAAACTAAAGTTTGATAAAGTTCATCTTTTGCTTCTCGTCGGATGTTTTGTCTATCAGTATGAAGTCGGTGCTAAAACAAACGTAAGCAATTTGACTGGCTCGTTTCGAAGAACGTGTGAAAGGCATAAATAATTCTCTGTTTTCTGAATCTTGATCACAGTATTTAATGATATCATATAAAATTTTCTTCGTACCACTCCTGAAAGCTTTTTTTACACCCCCTGAACTAGCCATATCAATAAGAAATATTCAGTTAAAATAAAATGCTGTCAGAAATGACATAACACTCACATACACATGAAAAAAAAATATTACTAGAAAAGTATCTAATGCGAGAAATCCAAAGTCAAATGTGCTCATTGTTCCGCATTTCACCCCTTAATGAAATGGAATTGTCGAAATGTGGTCTCAGAATCCGATCCGTCTCGAGTCACGACAGGTTTGCTTAATATTGTGAAGGTGAAAACTGGAAACAAAACTATAAAGTTGTTATATTTGGTAAAAATAACGTAAGTATTAAGTAAGTTTAATTTTTATGTTTATATTTTCTATTTTACATTTTAAAATTTAAATTTTATTATATAAATTTCTTCTATCAAAAATTAGTGTAAAATAAGAAGTTCTGGCTTCTGTTTAATGGAATTTTAAATAAAACACAGGGTATTAAAATATTCCATATTTTCTTTCGCTACGTTTTAACATAAATTATGTCTTTAGCAAACATCGGAATTAGATTAAGAAGTGTTTCTTTTGTTTTTTCAAAATTCCTAGAAAACGTATAGATTAGATTATTTTAAATTGCATTAATATTAATAGTTAAAATAATAAAATAGTAAAATAAACGTCAAAAATATTTATTCAATAAATTTAGTTTCATTTTTAGATAAAAAATGAGTAAGTCGGAAGTTTGGGATAGTTTCAAAAAGTTCGGGATAGACAAGGATTTAATTTATATAAAATAACAAAAAACAAATTCGATATCGAAGTCTTTCATCAAATGAAATCATTGTAATAAAATGTTGAGCTACAAAGGATCATCTACGAGCAATCTACATAATCATTTGAAAGCAGTTCATAAAATAATTGTCGGAAATAATATAATTGTTTAGTTTCTTGAAGACCCTGAAGGAAAACTTGCAAATCCAAAGACACTGAAAGCTGCGTTTTCATTATTTGAACAAACGAATAAAAGAACAAAAAACTTAGATTTGTAATTTGATGCCAAACTCAGTAACTAGTGAACGAGTATTTTCAATTTCAGGCAGTATTGCGTCCAAAATAAGAACGAGACTTAACCACGTTCAGTGGATATTTTATGCTTTTTAAAATCCTATTTTCTTAGGAAAAATTAAAATTAGTGAAAATAATATAAATATTATTTGAAATTTTTGTTTGAGTTTTCTTTATTTTGTGTAAGTAATATGTATAAGTAATCTATAATTTTGTTTTTTATATTTTGACTTTGATATAGTTTTTGTTTTTTGTTATTTTATATAAAATAAAACAAAATAGAATAGGAAAAAATATTTTATTTGTCCCTTTTCAATTTTTTTTTTGAAAAAAAATTCGAAAACGGGCTAAAACCGGTTTTTTTAGAAATATCGAATTCGAAAACCGGTTTTTCAATAATTTGGTTTTTGTATAAACCCTAGTATAGTGTATATACCAAATTTCGTTGCAATCCGTTCATCCGTTTGCCTTGTAGAATGCTGTTTATAGGGGAAGTTTAATTATAACCAGCCTGTACATATGGAGTGAATGGAATAAAAATGAACGGACAAAGCATAAGAGGGTGGTAGATTTTATCACAAGAAAACAATTTTTTTATTGCCACGTACCTTTTTGTTTGGCTTACTTGGTGTACACATTTGGAGGGATTATGTTGAAGGAATACAAAGAATTATGTTTGCAGCGACTGTGACTTTTAAACAGTTCACGTGATGTAACATTCTAATTTTTAACATTTCTCATTTGTTTAACTTACTGAAGGATGAGAATTGTAATTAATCGCCTTTTAATTTAAATTAAAACTGTAAATATTAAACATGCTACGAATTTAAAGAAATTGTTTTTTCGTCTGTGCACTTAAAGTAATTGATAAAAACATTGAATCAATTTCCCAGTACCAAGCACAGACCACTCGACATTTCCAAGTTTAATTTTGTATAAAACTCATGTCGCCGATTTCACCATTTTCATTTCATATGAAAGGTCATGATCCCTCACAAAATTACAGTCCTAAGATTTTGAGAAATATTGCAAAATCTCCAGCAAAAACAGTGGCATGGATTTCTTATATATTTACCCAAAAATTGATGTCTCGACACTGAAAGCGTAGCTAACCAAACTGATTATGTTTATTGTATAAGTACAATTTAAAATAGTACTTTCACTTGTTGGTATAAGATTTAGTTAATAGAAGTTCGTTAACGTGATTGAATTAATGTTAATTACATGGAGGGCGAACAGAGACGGTGGACATAAATTATTTAAAAATTAAATTATAGTCATGTTTTTTCAAATATTTGCAGTTGAATAATTTTGAATGATTAACATCATTTTTTGTTTTCGTTTCTGTTTTATGATTTATTATTATATTTTTGCGATTCCTTTTCTTTCACTTATTAATTCTTTCCCTACAGAGATTTCTTTTTTTGTAAAAGTAAACAAAACGAAATCATCTTTTATTATAGGTATATACAGGGTGGTTATAATTAAAGTTCCACTTTGAAATGGCCATAAAAGGAAAACTACTCTACCAAATGTTATCAAACTCGATAATAGTTTAAAAGACCTCATGGAAATTTCTTTTTCGCCAAAAAAAGTTCAAAAACTTACCACCAAGGGAGAAATGGCGCTCTATGTAATATTGTTAAACAAAATAGGACATGAAGATATCGATTTAAAATATGTTTAATTATTTCTGAAACCTGTCTGCAAAGCATATTTAATATGTATTATGACAAAAAGCACTCTTTATGGTGATAATTTAAGCAATTTGGCGGAACTGAAAGATTCGATATAGAGAGATGTGCGTAACATTCCTCCTGATATGCTAAAAGCTATTGTTGAGAATGCAGTAATGCGATTTAACTTGGTTTCAGAAAATGGTGGACGCCACATTTAACATGCTTTGTAATAATTTTGAAAAACGATTTTATACACATTTTAAATCGGTGTCTTCATGTCCTATTTTTCTTAACAATATTATATACAGCACCATTTAACCCCTGGTGGTGAGTTTCAGAACTTTTTTTTTGCGGTAAAGAAATTTCCATGACTTCCTTTAAATTATTAACAAGTTTGATAACATTTTGTCCAGTAGTTTTTCTTTTATGGCCATTTGAAAGTGGAACTTTATTTTAACCACCCTGTATATTGAGAAGCAATTTTCAAATTAACAAATATTGAAATGGACGTCTCATCATGTTTGATTATGAGATTTTTCCTTAAGATTAATTATCTAAAAAGCAATTCATATCATATTCATTTATCTGTTGTACATTGGCTCTATTTATAATGAAACACATGAGTACGAAACGATGACCAAGTAATTAATTAAACCGCTTGAACCATTACCTTAAGCGACGCAACGGAAACTATCGCATGTCGAAGGTAATGTAATACAGGCTGATTTGAACCCCAGTGACAGATATCAGTTGGATGATAGCGTCTATATTATAAATTTCATTAACTAATAAATGTGATGGAAATTAATTAAAGTGATTAATTAAACAGAGTCTTTTTTGAAAGAAAATATATATAAGTTTGAGAAGTCGATTTGTAAATTTCAGGTTACATTGAGCTTTTTATTTTGTGTACGGAAATGGACACATTTAATTGAATGAAAATAAAGCTTTCAAAAGCATGTTTTTATTTATGTTATTAAAATGAAATAGAAAATATGGAATTCGAAGCATCATTGTAAAGGCATAAGATGCTGATGAAAATAAGAAAAAAAAACTAAAATTACGATGAATATCTTAACAAGAGAAATTTCTAAATGTTTATTAGGAATTAAAAAAAAAATACAACTTATGTATTTGTAATTACAATCGTGTTTTCGTGACTATATCTTTCACAACAAAATTGTATTGTATTAATTTTAATACTGATTTATTTTCGATATCGATATTTCTTTGATAATTTTTTTTTCCATGTTAAATACAAAAAATTTTAACAAGCGTATCATCAGTTTTCAGTTAGCTGAAAGTGACCAAACCGAAAAAAAAAATTGAATAAATCCGTTTTTATAGAAAAATGACATATCTGTAACAGGAAAAATTATGCATATTAGTACAGCGACAATGTACTATATGTACTACACATATGTTATAATGAATAATGTTTCTGTCATAAAGATGATTCTTAAAATTACAAGAAAGAATTAATTCATTTTTATTTATCCTATGATTTAATTATTTTTAGTTTTTTACTGACGATATATGCATACCTACAATAACAACATCAATTTTTTGGAAAAAATATTCGAATTTTTTAAAAAAATTACTTCTTTTTATATGACATCCATAAAAAAAATCAATATTTTTTCAGCGATTATGATTTAAAGATCATATTTAATATATTATTCCTAGTATAAATATTTATAAATGGATATTATAAATTAATAAATCATTTTCTTGAAATTCATTAAAAGATTCTTGAAAAAAGTTCATTCTAATTACTAGGGTTTATACAAAAACCGACTTTTTGAAAAACTGTGTTTTCGAATTCGATATTTCTAAAAATACCGGTTTTAGCCGGTTTTTGAATTTTTTTTCAAAAAAAAAAATGAATAGGGAATTCTATTTTTTTTTTTATTTTTTTTTCAATTTATATAAAATAACAAAAAACAAAATCGATATCAAAGTCAAAATATAAAAAACAAAATTAAAGATTACTTATACATATTACTTACACAAAATAAAGAAAACTCAAACAAAAATTTCAAATAATATTTATATTATTTTCACTAATTTTAATTTTTCCTAAGAAAATAGGATTTTAAAAAGCAGAAAATATCCACTGGACGTGGCTAAGTCTCGTTCTTATTTTGGACGCAATACTGCCTGAAATTAAAAATACTCGTTCACTAGTTACTGAGTTTGGCATCAAATTACAAATCTAAGTTTTTTGTTCTTTTATTCGTTTGTTCAAATAATGAAAACGCAGCTTTCAGTGTCTTTGGATTTGCAAGTTTTCCTTCAGGGTCTTCAAGAAACTAAACAATTATATTATTTCCGACAATTATTTTATGAACTGCTTTCAAATGATTATGTAGATTGCTCGTAGATGATCCTTTGTAGCTCAACATTTTATTACAATAATTTCATTTGATGAATGACTTTGATATCGAATTTTGTTTTTTTTGTTTTTTTTTGTTATTTTATATAAATTAAATCCTTGTCTATCCCGAACTTTTTGAAACTATCCCAAACTTCCGACTTACTCATTTTTTATCTAAAAATGAAACTAAATTTATTGAATAAATATTTTTGACGTTTATTTTACTGTTTTATTATTTTAACTATTAATATTAATGCAATTTAAAATAATCTAATCTACACGTTTTCTAGGAATTTTGAAAAACAAAACAAAACACTTCTTTATCTAATTCCGATGTTGGGTAAAGACATAATTTATGTTAAAACGTTGAGAAAGAAAATATGGGATATTTTAACACCCTGTGTTTTATTTAAAATTCCATTAAACAGAAGCCAGAACTTCTTATTTTACACTAATTTTTGATAGAAGAAATTTATATAATAAAATTTAAATTTTAAAATGTAAAATATAAAATATAAACATAAAAATTAAACTTACTTAATACTTACGTTATTTTTACCAAATATAACAACTTTATATTTTTGCTTCCAGTTTTCACCTTCACAATATTAAGCAAACCTGTCGTGACTCGAGACGGATCGGATTCTGAGACCACATTTCGACAATTCCATTTCATTAAGGGGTGAAATGCGGAACAATGAGCACATTTGACTTTGGATTTCTCGCATTAGATACTTTTCTAGTAATATTTTTTTTTCATGTGTATGTGAGTGTTATGTCATTTCTGACAGCATTTTATTTTAACTGAATATTTCTTATTGATATGGCTAGTTCAGGGGGTGTAAAAAAAGCTTTCAGGAGTGGTACGAAGAAAATTTTATATGATATCATTAAATACTGTGATCAAGATTCAGAAAACAGAGAATTATTTATGCCTTTCACACGTTCTTCGAAACGAGCCAGTCAAATTGCTTACGTTTGTTTTAGCACCGACTTCATACTGATAGACAAAACATCCGACGAGAAGCAAAAGATGAACTTTATCAAACTTTAGTTTCACCTAGAAAAAAAGTGAAAAGGAATGTTCATGAAAAACATAAATCTACAAATTCGAGGCATAACTGTGCAGTGCACAAGCACTGGCCAACGCAACTTGCAACGTTGAAAAAATGTATTTGCTGCCCGTTGCATAGAATGAATAGCAAATCAAATAAGTTAAAAATTATTTTTTACATAATAATATGAATTCTTAAAACCGGTTTTCTTTATTTAAAAACCGGTTTTCGAATGTGACAAATTTACTTTAAAAAACCGGTTTTTTAAAATCGGGTTTGAAAACCGTCTAATCCTGCTAATTACCTTTCCAAAATATTATTCATTCAGTTGAAAATTTCTGAATTTTTTTTTATTTTATTTATTAAATGCAACTTTAAAAAAGGCATTCAATGTAGGTCTTTATTCTTCTTGAGAAAACTGTTTTAATTAATAGTTAAATTCTGTCATTTGAAAAATTTAAAATCTAAATTTCTTAAATAAGTTCAGTTATTTTTTAAGTCAAAACTGAAAATTACGAAGAAAAGTAAAGATAATATTTGAACGAAAATATAAAATGATTTTGATTAAAAGCGTAACGTCTAATCACCCAAAATAATAAGAATTATTTTAACACTAAACATGCCAATACTTATTACATACTAATTTCTACCATAGCCGGTCAAATGGCCGGACTTTATGCTGCTTGATTGAATGTATGAAACATGAATGTTAGAAAAGAAATAAACAAATTAACTTCATTATAATGAAACAAAATTGTATATTGTCAATTTCTATGTATTACAAACACAAAGAATAAGAATTTTTAATTCATTGCTTATCGCATTTTTTACACATACAGTGTGATTCCATTGCACATTTTCTGCAAACATATTTTTCACATTTAGAACAAATTTTGATGGCTTTATTTTCGTTACAGTATCCTATTTGACATATCTTACGTTGATAAGAGTCTGTAATAGAATTAGACATCTCTCGTTTGTCATTCGTTCTTTCTTTTGGTTGTTCACAGGCTTCTCGAAAATTGGTGGCACGTTCCACTGCCAACTGGTGTAAAAACAAGTAATATATATATATATAAAAATTGAGTCAATTCCTACTTAGATGCTATACTTAAGTTTAGGCCCTTCCTACTTACGCTTAAAAAAATGTATTTGAACTTGAGTGGATGAATAAAACTAATAGTAGGAATAGAAAAATATTGTCTCGAGATATTTTCATCTATCGTTTGCTTGTACAAAATCCAGGCATTTATGCCAGCTAAATCAAGGATCAACTAACTTTCTTTCTTTCGCCACAGAATATCCTCGGACTCGGAATCTCTAGGATTCCCTGTCGGTTGAAAGGATATACGTGGGAGTATTTATTAAGATAAAAGAAATGCACATAAAAAGACAAAAAATATCAATATACACATAAAAAGACATAAAATATCAATATACACAAAAAAAGACATAAAATATCATCAATACACATAAAAAGTAACTACATACAATATTATAATGATGAAGGAGGTATTCGGTGGGGAGTATGAGTAGATGAAATCTATTGAAGGTAATATAATATATTCTGGAGAAGAGCTTGGTTGAGAAATGAAATGAAAATTTATACTGGGCTTGAGTCTGGAGAAATCAATTCCTCGTTCTCTTGAAGGAACTGCACAAGATTTCTAATTTTAACCTTAGACATCTTGTTTCTCATAACGTTGGTCCACCAGATATTTTCTAGGTCGTGGATGGGTTTTTTGAGATGAAAAGATGTGGTGAGAGGGCAGCTAGTGGCATAATGAAGGGGATCGCCTACTTCGCCGCAGCCACATTGATCAGATCCTTTAATATGGAATCTCTTGAAATATGAAGGGAAAGGGCCATGGCCAGTTGCAAAGATAATGTCAAGCCTATTCCAAGATGATGGGTTAAAGGACACTTTCGAGATGTTTTGATGGATGTTTCTGCCAGTTGAGCCATTGTCCCATTCTTCTTGCCATCGCTGTAGGCTCAAATCATTTACAATACTTTTTAAGTGGCTTCTAGGAGCTGGGTATTGAACAGGCGTACCTGCAGAAATGACCTGTTTGGCTATGGAATCTGCAACCTCATTTCCGTTGTGGCCTACATGTGCTTTAACCCATCCTAACTTAATAGAAGGTTCGGGGAGCAGAATGGCTTGAATTTCCTGAACAATTGGGCTTGAGGTGGAGAATGAACTGATCGCTTTTAAGTTGGACTCGCTATCACTCCATATTTTAGCGTTATGATCGTATTTGCTAGCCCATTTACATGCTTCCTTAATGGCCAGCAGCTCTGCCTATAAGACAGAATTATTTTCGTTCAGTTTGCCGAGCCACTGATGAGTAATTTGTTCGTTTTGGAATACGCAGTACGCAAAGAAGGTTTTTCCCTCGATTTTGGACCCATCTGTAAAAATATCCGTCTTGTTTGTAGGTTGGAATTCTTGTTTGAGGGAAATTATGTCCTCAAGAAGAAAGTTTGAGGGGAAGATTTTTGTGTGAGAGCATTTCATCTCGAAGTTCTCAGGATGGAATGTTATATTCTGAAAATGGCTAGGTAATTGAAGACGACTTACTCTTACATAGGTTGCTTCTGCTTGCGCTTTGATGTGAAGTGGAAGAATTCCTTGGATAACTAAGAGAGAGGATAGGCCCAAGCTGATTCTCCATGTAGGATCATTCTCTCGGCAACGGTGAAGTAGAGATGACGCCTGAATTCTTTTTTCAGACCCCATGTGGAGCCAGCAATTCTGCTGAGATTTTGGTATAAGAGAGTCGCCTTCGTTTTGGTGTTAAGGAGGTGAGGAACCCAGTTAAGCTTATTGTCGATGGTAACACCGAAATATTTTAAAGATTGTTGCCTTTTTATTGTTACGTTATTCCATTTAATTGTTGGGCCATTGACTAATTTGCTTATCAAGATATTACATGATTTTTCTACGGAGATTTGAAGGTGATGCTTGTCGGTCCAGCGCTTGAAGATTGAGAGAGCATCCTGAGCGGCTGATTTCAATTTTGCTCTTGTTGATTCGGCTACTACAAAAACAAAGTCGTCTGCAAATGCCTGGAGGTGAATGTTAGGTGGCCATTTTTCAGAAAGAATTTCGTTTGCGACAAGATTCCAAAAAACTGGTCCAGAACAGGATCCTTGCGCTTAGCCTTTCTGCTGTGACCAGGCGGTAGTGCCTTGAGATGTTTGAAGAAGGACTTCTCTATTTTCTATGACATCTTTAAGTGTTTCTGTAGTTTTTGAATTGAATTTAAGTATATCGAGGCTATTGCGGATGGAGGAGAATTGCAGAGTATCGAAAGCTCTTTGGATGTCTAAAGAAATTACCAGAATGTGTTCGTTTTGCTGTTTGAAATTATGGATTTTTTCCGTTAATTGCTATATTGCGTGGTCTGTGGATTTTCCGTCCTTAAAACCAAATTGGTTTGGATGGAGCAAGTCATTTACTCTGAGGTGATGATTAAGTCTCTGCAAGAGGAGTTTCTCAAGGGTTTTGCCAATGATGGGAAGAAGAGAGATGGGGGCGATAAGAACTGATGTCTGTTTTGTTCTTACCCTTCTTGTGAAACAGTATTGTCATTCCTTTTTTGAGTGGAGTAGGGAAGCATTGCAGTTGGAGGCACTTATTGAAGAAGGTGTGGAGAATATCCGGGAAGTTCTTGTTAATTTCTTTCAATATTATATTGTCTATGGAGTCAAAACCTGGTGCGTTTTTAGGAGGGGCTTTACGAAGGATTTGGTTTATTTCGTTTTTTGAAAATGGTGGTTCCAGAATGAAAGGACTATTAGGAATTTCGGGAAGTGCAGTATCTTGGGCTGGAGGGTAAAGAGCCTTGAGGATTTCTTGGGCGAATGTATTAGCTACCCCTACGTTGGAGTTCCCCAAGAGCTTGATTAGTTCTGAAGGTGGTTGGGCATTTTTGATGCATGCTTAATATGGTATACCATATGGCTTTGTTGAATCGATGCAGAGATTATGGAAGGAGGACCGTTTTGCTTTTTTGGTGGCCTTTTTGAATTCCTTTCTTTTCTTTGATTCTATTTCTTTAAAATGTTGCTTGAAAGACCCTTGAGAGTGTTGTACTCTTCTTCTTAATGCCCTGAGTTCTTTTTTCTTAATTTCGAGCTCCTGTGCCCACCAGTTGATGCTATGTTTAGTATTGACATTTTTTACCTTGTAGGTTGTTTTGCATGCCTTGAAGATTTCAAGTTGTAAATTAAATGTGAGGCTGCCGAGAGAACTTCATGATTCTGAAAGGACGCTATTGAGTTGAGAAGCTCTTGGATTTTTGTGCTGAGTTGCTGAATCATTTTACTGTGGCCGCCATATGCTGTTTTAAAACGGTAGTAGCTCGAGCCTTTGCGTTGAGAGGAGATATGAATTTTGATGTATTTTTGGTCACTTAGAGAGTAATCCTCGAGGACTTCCCAATTACAGATTGAGGCAAGGTATGCTTCTTTGACGATTGAAAGGTCTGGCCAGCCTTTTCCATTGTTAGTTTCAAAAGTAGGGGGAGAATTTCTGTTGTTTAGGAGAAACAAATGATTTGCTGCGATGAGATCTTCCACTAAAAATCCTCTGGCATTTTCATCTCTGTATCCCCAGATTTTACTGTGAGCATTAAGGTCTTCCCCTATGAGAGCCATTTCCGTTCCGATGCTCTTGAGAAGAACATCAAGGTCTTGTAAAGTTTCTGAAATGTTTGAATGTGGCGAAGAATAGGAGGAAATTATTGTCAGTGGGCCTTTATCCATTTGCATTTTAATTGCTGTGGAGTTATCCGTAGAATGAAGAAAAACTGGGCTTCGGCAGGAAGGAAGGGCGATTAAATCTGCTTTTTGGTTGTTGGAAATCCATTGATTCCATGAAGATGGAATTCCTGTGATTTTCCCCTCATTTATGTAAGGTTCTTGAACTAGTATTATATCTGGAAGATGGACCATGGCCGTTTTAGTCAGGATTGAAGTAGTTTTTTTTTATTTGTCTAAGTTGATTTGAAGGATAGTTAGACCAAGGTAGTTTGAAGACTTAGAAAGCCAGTTGAAACCGGTGAAGGAATGAAGAAAAGGTTGTTGTGATGTAAATGGTGTAGAGCTTGAGTTGGAGCAATTGTTGTTATTAATACTGTAGGGTCATTCGGTACCTTGCTATTTCTTTCAAACATGTGGGACATCTATTGTGTGATGCCGAATGGTCGATGTTGAACCGTGCACCTTTCTGCGTATTTTCTTCATGGCAGTTAATGCATGATTCCAAGTTGTTTCTGCAGTACTTAGTTTGATGCTCATGGCCACAATGAGCGCAGTAATGCTTTGATGACAAACATTTTGTCTGGATGTGTCAATAGCGTTGGCACTTGAAGCACCTCCGAACGCTGAAATATTCTTTAATGGAGTGTGTTTTCCAATTTATGAGAGCCTTCTTCTGGTTAAGTAAAGATTTGATATACTACGGCCTTCCTGAGATTACCAGGTGACTGCAGTCCCCTCTTCTATTGATTCTAAAGCTCGGCTTCAGAGAATCTTTGGGAGCTCCGATGGTGAGTTCCAGTACTTCCAACACCTCTACATCTGCGATCCCATTTGGAATATTGCGCATTGAAAAAAGACAGTCGTATCTCCATGGCCGAATGGTCATGGCACTGGTCTCATAATCAAGAGACCGTGGGTTCTACTCCCGCTAGAGACAATGCGATTCATAGTATATATAAATATTTAGTTCCTTGATTTTATGTTTTCCTTTATTTCATGTTCCAGAAGGTACTGGACATTTCTTTAGTTTACCAGACAAGTGTTCTGGACTTTTCTTACTGTCTCCAGAAAGGTATTCTGGAACTTTCCCTGCTTGTATAAAAGCAGAGAATTTGTCAGTCACTGTATTCTCTCAGTTCTGAGTTCAGTTAATAAATTGGTTTAGTTCTACTTCTTGTGTGTGCCATTGAGTTCCACACTACAGTATCTACGTGACAATATCATATACGATGCATCTAGGGTGCCTGGTCGATGGTTTTTTGCATTCGATTGTTTCAGCTAGCCTCTGGTTTCCCTGAACCATCTGGATTATTTTCTGCGCTCCTTCTTCATCCGAGCAATCGACTGCTATCCCCTTGTTCCTAAGAGGGCTAACTGTATTGATGGCCATTTTTTCTTTCGTTGGTTGTATGTTTTCTTCAACCAGCTTTTTAACATTTTCTTTGCTGTTCTCTTTGGGGAGCAACAGCACTGTGTGGGCTTGTTCGGTGGTCGTGGCTTCAGCGTATGTTTTTGCTGGTTTCGCTTTTTCTTTTGCTATTGTTACGAATCTGCGATGCGGCTTTCCAGCATAGTTGGTTCCATGGGAGGTTCCGGAGCTTGGCGAGAAACTTGGCGACCATTTGGTGACTTGGCGACGAATTTGGCGACTTTGGCGCCAAAATAGATTATACCCGAAACATTGAGAATTTTCCCGATCCGTCCAGTAGGAACATAGATACGCCTCGAACGTTCCTGATTGGTTGAGAGGCTTCTAGCCCCTTCTCAGACCTATAAAAGGAAGCACCCGCAGCTGCCGAGGAGTGGTGGTGAATTGGTGTTATGTATCTGGCAACAGCCAAATTAGAGAAAGGAACTGTTATGTATCTGGCAACGGCCAGAGAACCTTCCAGGCTGTGTGACACGCGTGTGTTTGTTTTACCTTTTTTAGTTCCGTAGTTCTTCGTATTGTACTTGTTCGGTGTAGTTGTTGTTATGCTCGTTCGTGTCTGTGCATCTTAATACTAATAAATGTTCTTTGCGTGTATGTAAAACGAATCGTATCGTCTCTCGGTCTACCTGGTATACATGACAATTGGGTTGCGAACCAGTGGAGTCGAAGAGTAGTCGGAAGCGAAAGAGTAGTCGTCGTGGTGAACCAGATCGGAGTCGTAGTCATGAACCAGTAGTGGGGAGTCGAGTGGTGAATTGAGTAGTCGGAAGCGACAGAGAAGAGTAGCTGTGGACCAGTTGAGTCGTCGTAGTCGTGAATTGGAGTCGTGGACGGAAGGTGAGTCGAGCGGTGAATTGAAGAGTAGTCGGAATCGACAGAAAGAACTGGCCTTCCAGAGATTAGCGGAGCATCGACGGAGTCAAGTGAGTGCTGAATTAAGTTGTGCGCTACGGTCTGCATTAGAGTCTGTTGTGTGCTGTTGTCTGCACGTCTCGGCTGAAGATAATTGTGTGCTATATATAGTTGCCGTCTTTGTGTTGTCCTGTGTGTCTTCGTGTAAATAAACGCCGTTGTTTCATTTTCTACTGCCGCCTGGTGATTGAGCGTTCTTCACACCATATCACTTCCACTATCCAAACGAACCCCGGACAATTTTCGTAACACTATGGATTCTTCTTCAGCATCTCTTTCGTCCTTAGTATCAACTAACTGAATACAATAAGGTGAATACGCATTACATCATAATACCTCCTTCGACAACCTTATAAAACAATAAATTGTTCTCCCAGTCAAATGACCGGTTCTGGTAGATAACAGTATTAGTCAATTAAACAATAATAGAAGATTAACTGTATATAATTCTTAGAAAAATTCATGCATTCTAATGTGAAAAAGCGATAAGATGATATGCGCATTTTCGATGCAAAAGTTCATAATCGGTCATTTGACCGGTTATGGTATGTTTAGTGTTAAAATCATTTAGTAATACATTTTTTATTATTTTCTCGCATAAATAAAAAAAAGCGTTGCATTGTCCTAGGCATTTGGTCTCAAGAATCAAATTAACATAATTATAAACTTTCTTCATGTATCTATAAGAAGCTTGAGTTTTTGTTTCCAATAAAGTTTTTTCCCAATAACGTTTTTGTAATGCTTTGCGAAATCAGATTTATCGCTTTGATTACTTTAGAAATAAATAAAATTTATCGTTTTATTATCCATTAGTATATAATCAAACGCATTTATCATAAATAACTTTTGTTTCAAGAAATGATAAAATAGATCCATTAAATATTATAAAAGATAAGAAAGAAATACACTTGACAGCAAATTCCTCAATCAATAGGGGCTCATTATTATTTTATCACCTCTCGTTAGAAATGATATCACCAAATAACTCCAGAATCCATGAACACACACAAACAACTAATAAACACTTCGACTTCATAATGTGGTTTTAACAATCAACTTAATCATCAGTTAATGCTCGTTAATTTTTAATAAGTAAAGGACAGCATTCTTGCCAGTGAAATAAAGACTGGCTTACGTTCAAACACATTTTTGATGAAACAGAAATCTAGCTGTTTCGATTTCTAATTCCAAAACATAATGTAGAGCCTTGATATATAAATGAATTATCAGCCAGGCAAGTTGGTTAAAAAATCAAATTAGTTTTATCGGATAAGTTGAATGATTTTTTTTTCATAAATTAATTTCTATCCCCATAATGTTTTATTATACTATTATCAGAAATAAATGGATCTTTACAGAATGAAACACACTCTGAAATATTTCAGTTTATATAACTTGATATATATAAAGAACGCATCACCATATATATTTATTAAATATTTATTTATTATATATAAATGATGACACTTCTGATATATTTATAAAAATAATTCAATCAACGTTCGGGTTTAAACTTCAAGAATTTAAAAACTAATCAGAAAATTAATATTTTCCATGAGGATACGGTCCCCGCCACAGGTGGGCATCCCAGGGACTCAAGTATGTCGAATGCTCGCGCAAGTTGCGCGAAATGCCGCGCGCTGAGTGATTTCCCACGCAACGTTCTGAAACGTCCAGGACTTTTCACGCTGGTTACACCGGACCAAAATGTGCTCGCTTAGAACACCCCTGCAATAAATGCTCGCCGCCGTCATCCCTGTTTTTTAGTGCTGTGTGTTATTCCAAATAGTGCTCGTTCCTCCGCCCGGCGCCTCCTCTCCCTCTCTCTGTGCTGTTCACGGATTGTGGTTGAAAAAATAACACTGCACGTGGTAGAAATTAATGCATAGTGAAGAATATATTGGAGAGTATTTTTTTTCTATCCTTTCGTGTTTTTCGAAAGAATATTCAAGAAGGTAAAAGATGTTTCTTAATTACTTTGGGAAATAGTGATCTTCTGGCCCAGTAAAATTCTCCTTTGAATTGACAGTGGAATTGCAATCTCTTAATATATTTTATTATATTGTTCGATTTCAAAAGGCAATGATCGTTTTTTTTTTCACCATTAGTAATTGACTGATTATTTTTTTCAATGTATTGTTTAAAAGTGAATATAATTGAAAAGAAAAAAAGGGTCTCCACATAATGGTGATTGAAATGTTCTTAAAACAAATCTGTGCATTTAAAAAAGTATTTTAACTTAAATTATAAAATCCGAGTGAAAAGAAATGCTGATTTTATTCAAAATAGTTTTTTTTATCCTTACAAATACTATCAACCTTTTAATCGTATTTTTATGTAGTATGGAAGGTCAAAACTGCATTGCTGTTGAATGTTGATTTTTCAACTTTAAATTCCTCCCCATTAAAATAAAACTATCAGTTAAAATTATTTGTAAAACAGATAACACTTACTTTTTTCTCATAAATTTAAGAAATAAACAGAATATGTGTAATGACATATAAAAAAATAAAATTTCTGTTTGCCAAATGTCACTTATAAATATTATATTAATTATTATTCTTCGATAATATTATCATCATAGTAGCAGATCAACTTATAAAAAGATTATAGCATAACGAAATGGATCCGGTGGTTATGTCAATACTAGTGACAACATTATTCAATTTTTTACTTCTCACTCTACTGATAATATTTATAAAAAATATATTCAACTGAAGTGAATGATATTTTTATCAGTTTCTAATAAAGATTAGGATATATATTTAATTTCTATTTAAATTGAAAAGAGAAGTAATTAAGCAAAAAAAAAAATGCATTAAAAAATCTCGATCAATAGTATTTTCTGTGCATTTAAATTTATTTTTATCTAAACGTTGCAAAATGCATTAAATATGTTACAAATAATTAAAAAATTTAGACTCTACTCTTATATGCGTTTTAATTTAATTTTGACTTTATTTACAAATTTCTATTTAAATTGAAATCATTCATGAAAATTGGGGTCATTCGTTTACATTATTGATTAGGTAATTAAGGTTAATTAAAGCTTAAGTTAACGAAACATTCGTTTGACTATAACTTTAATGACATATAAAGTACTTTAAATTAGAAAGCATATGTTAAAATACTATTTAAAAAACTTACGATATTTTTAAAAATGAAAGAAAATTAGTTTATATAAATCTTATGTTTAGTTTTTTTAATTGTCTTTTGCTTATTTTTTAATTCCCAAAATTTTTCTTGTACATTAGTAAGCACTTTTATGCTTGAACTAACTGACCATTAGGGAAATACATTTTATAACGTATAATATTTCAGTATTATTTAATGAAAATAATGATGCATTTAAAACATATGATTTCTGAGCAGATATAATAACATTTGAACACTAACAGCAAAATGAGAAGAATTCTTTAAAGATTGCAATTGCTTCATTTCAAATGTTTTCAAGCAAACTCGTCCTAGCAAGAATTTCGTACACCCTGAAGACAAATTAAGTGGACAAATCTTTTAGTCAATAACGACAGAAACTCTGGAAAATATTGATTAATTAATTTCTGATTCAAGAATGTCGTTGGATCGCAAGAAAAATTCACGCAAGCCAGACCATCATGGGAAACAAAAACCGCATTCATTGGATGAGCCTGGTGGTGAAGTTGAACAAGATAAGAACTTCTTATGCTTGTCGCCTGAAAATCTGAATCGGTCTTGCCAACAACTGAATAAGAATTCAAACCATCATCATCATCATTGTAAGAGAAATGAACTTGTGACTAGAACCTCCACCGAAAGCAAGGATACAGATTCGTCATCGGGGTCTAAAAAACATGCTCATAGATCCCGTTCTCCCGTTCGAAGCAAGAACACGCCATCTCGGTAAGTGTAAAATGTGAATTGATTTTATTAATTTAGTATTAGTGTAGTTAAAAATTATTAATTTAGTATAGTTTCATTAATATTAATTTAGTATAGTTAAAACTTGACGAAATGAGCCGTTGCAATTCGAATCCTCTCTCTCTCTCTCTTTATATATATATATATATATATATATATATATATATATATATATATATATATATATATATATATATCATTATTTGAAAACGTCTTCAGGCCGGATTCTTTTTTTATCTGATTTAATTTGAATTTCCTATTAACTTGATTTTTATTACTTTTGTCTCAATTCATCTGTGTTTTAGATGTAGCTGCATTTGCGCTCTCTGAATATTATGATGTTTTTTCCTGTTCCATTTTTGGTTTTAGTTTGGATAGGAAATAATTTCTTGTTGCGATTCCGAAACTATTTCGTTTCGTTTTCAAAATATTTCTTATTTTGATTGGTTATATATATATATATATATACACACATTTTGAGTTTTCAAAGTTTGTGATTGAATGATATTTTCAGATTCGTGATTTATTCATGAATTTTACTACTATACAGTGAATGTCCTTTATCAACATGACTATGAAACAATCATCACTTTAATATACTTGAATATATTAATAGCAAAATGCGCTTTTATTTTTAGATTTTATTCCACGTCGAAACGCTGTAGATTTTTTTTATTTAAAAAATAGTAATTTATTAAATTATCATTATTATTTATTATTATTATTTAATAAAATATTTATGTTTAATAAAAATTATTTTCTAATACGTATTATTTTCTAAAAGTTGTTTAAAAAAATCGTTATTGCCAATTTTAGCCTAAAAATTGTCGCTTTTCTTTCAGTTATTTCCTAACTGGCTTTATATCCCTGAAATTTTAATCAACCAATTTTTTTTCCCATTTCAAGTTAAACCAAGCTCCACTATCTTATTAACTGCAAATCAATTATGGACGCAAATTTTACTTTTCAGGTATCTGTCAAATATTTAACACAATTTTATGCTGGTATATCAGCTTCGAAAAATAAATAATTTAGATTGATTCACAGAACTTATATGCAAACTATAAAAATTTTTTCAAAGAATGCAAGCTTGAAAATCATTCTAAGAATTTACATCTCTAAGGAATACATTTTTTTAAATGCGGAATTTTTATTTTCATTAAATTTTCTTGCATACTAAAAAATATATGCAGAAAAGTTTTTTAAAAATTTTTTGTATGTGTGTGTGTGTGTGGGGGAGAGTAGTGGTGTTCAAATGAATCCTTCATGACCGTAAATATAGATAATTCTAAATTACACAGTTTGGGTTTTCAGAAATTATTGGGCGTGAATTTTGTTGATGGCATGTTTAATATTTTTTTAATCAATTTGGTATTCTGCAAAACGAATCAAATATATAAAATTCATTTTTCTCCTTTCCCCCCCCCCTCTCTCTCTCTCTTTCGAACAGGTCAGAAATGAGCTAAGACAAAATTTCCTTCTAGCTTCACAAAATTAGAAAAATTATTTATCAGTTGGGGCCTTTTTTAAACTACTAATTTCGTTGCTAATATTATTGCAAAATATCGCACTTCAAGTAGGATTCTTTTTTTTCTCAGTTCAGTCAATATCATCCAGAAATTGAATAAAATTTATGTCATTCGATGGGCAGACTGGTGCAAAGTTTTTATGCAAGTATCCATCATATTTAAAGGCACAATTGCAAGCTTTGTAGAATTATCTCAAATTTAACGTGATCATGAGATTCAGTTCCTTTGCGCCAGTGTCTTTATCACTATGGAGATAAGAGAGAAGTGAATGAACAATTGTATTTATTTCAAAAGGGAGTGTGAAATGGATGGATCTTTGGAGATCTCTTTTTCAATTTACATTTCCAATTTGGAATACTTTTTGTACTGAATGAATTAGAGAAAAAAAATTATAAATCTGAGATTTTAATGGATCTGAATTTGAGTATTCCATTTAGTTTAAGGCATCCGAGCACGTTAAAAAGGTCCATTTTTGCTAAAGATGACATTTGAAAGATTTCTATTTATTGGATAGACCAGTCTTTGAGCTACCCAAAACAGGTTTACTTTTGTCTCTACGTTACTTAGAATTCAAGATATTGATATTTTCGAAATGATCGGTAAACCTGAAGTGGACATTTAAATAACCAGAAGCACTGATTTAAAGGGCCAAAAGCATGTTAAAAATTTGTATAAACGCAAATTTAGTTTTAAATAAGGAAAATGTTTTGCACGGAAAAACATAAAATACCAATGAGAGTTTCAACTGTTTTTTGCCAAAATTTTGTACTTAAAGGTGTCTTTGTTGAGCTCCGAACAATGAGATGAGAGACATTTATGTCTGTAATACATTTTAACGGAAGCTTTATAGGATTATTGAATATCCTGAAGGTAATTGGAGTGTATCCAAGAGCAAATGCAGTTAGAGCATTTGCTGAGTTCGACAAAGAATAAATGAATCTAGGCGGCATGCACTGCCGAATGCAAAACTGCCAGAAAAAAATAAAATGATTGAAAATGGAAAATTATTAGAAACTGAGGAGGTAGAAGGTATATCCTATAAATGGGATGAATTTTATGTACACACATAATTTACTATATCTGTACTTCAAATGCATTTTTCACAAAATTGATTTTTACTTATTTTTTTGCTCACTTCAATTCAAATAGAATGAAGCTATATCAAAACTGCAAATATAAGCTTCAAATATAATCAACTGAAAATATAATCATCATATTACTATGAAATTTGGTGGACTTTGTATTTATAACATTTTCTAGGGAATGAACGAAAATAATTTAGGTGGAGTGAATATGATTTGATTTACAGCCTATTATTCGAATAAAAAAAATCATAAATTTACTAAAAACTTCATGATAAATCTTCGACTGGTTCTAAAATTTTTATTTATTATTATACCATATGATTGTAGTTCATTTCCTAGAAAATACTATGTAGTTTATTTTGGTATAAGTTTTGTTCGAATGAGAGTTATAGTTTTTGGTGTAGACAGTCTGAAGTTTTTTAAAAAAAATTTGCTTTAATTTTTGCTATTAAATACCAATTTTCAAAAATTATCAATGTTTATTTCAAATATTAACATTTTATTGCTAATTTTTAATAATCGTAAACCAAGAAATATGGTTAAAATATGTTTACACCATACTTTTCTAAAAATGTTGTCCGAAAGTTTTCAGATATCCTAAAAATAGTTTATCACATACAAATGACTCAAATCAAGGCTACAGCAATTCTATACAGGAAGAGATATAGTACTTGCTAAAAAATCGAACGTCGATAAGTTGTTTTAAATTAAACCATATTTCTTCAATTTCAAATTCAGCCATGATTATTAGAAAATCAGTATTCGACTATAGTTTAAATTAGAACTTCTGACAAGCTATTAAGCTATTGAGGGTTTTATAATTTTCGTCATGATAATGCAATTATAACAAAATATTTAATTTCTAATGTAATTTTGTAGAGACGCAAAAATAAAATTGGAAACAACTAAGTTTTTACTTTGTCTACTTTTCCTACTTGTATTTCCGCGCAATCGTTTGATAATTATTACTAAAATGTTTGACTTATTAAGAAAGTGAATACCAAACTGCACCAATTCCATTGAAAAATATATTAATAACCAACAAGAGTAATTCACATTTTCTTTTCATACATTGTAAAGCCAGAATTCAAGAGATATACAAAAGAACAAATTAAACTTGGATTAGGAATATGAAAAATAATTAAGAAACAGTAGCAAATATGAAGATGCGAAAGCCTTTCGTGTGTAAAGAAATTCTGTATTTCATTTATAGCATCTTTCGTAAACACCTTTTTTGAATTTGAATGTGTTTGATTGCAATGAGATTCACTCACAGCACGAACTCTAATGATATTGATCTGAAAAATAACGCATATATTATGCGATGAAACACGATATAAAATGTAACATTTTGGCGTTTCTGTTTTGATCACAGATCATTCTACCTTAAAATATTAATCCAGTTGCTTCTATATGGGCAAATTTATCTAGTAAAATCATATCCTGAGTTAAATAATAACCGACTTAGTAATGAATTTTCTATGTATTAAAATTTAAAGAATTTATTTTTTTATTTGTTTTTTATTATAGTTCATTTTTATGTTTGTTCAAAACAATTAATATAAACATTAATATGTTAATATTTCACACGCAATTCATTTTTTTTAACGTGTCTTGTTTATTTGCTCCTGCCTCTCAATTTTAGAAATTTTTAGAGAAACAATCATCTATTCTAAGGCACCATTTACATTTAAGGGATAATTTTGAATAAGAAATGAGTAGTTTTCATAGATATACCATCTTATTAAACGATCAAAAGATTAGCTTACTGGATACATAAATAATCTGACAATGAAAGGCAATTTAGGACTAATATGTAATGCAGAGAATTAACAAAGGGACAAATAATTTCCGCCGGCGTTCTGGCCAAGGGGTAGCGCGTCTGATCTGGGCGTCAGGGTTCCAGTCCTGATTCGGGCATAGCTGTTCTTTACTTTGTGTTCTATCTGTGATGTGTGTGAAACAGTCCATTTGAAATAGTCAAAATTTATGTTACGGCAGGAATACAGGAATACCATACTTCGTTTCAAATTCAATCAAATTTAAAACACACCTCGAACAAAGGAATAGAGTTCATTTAAAATAACACTGTTGCACTCAGCTTGCCGCCGTTCTGGTTTGCACCGTCAATCCAAGGGGGATAAGCAGCAACAAATAATTTTTTCAACATACAACCGAATTTACACACATTGTTTAAAATTTCCCCTCTTGGCTATTGGTGTGTGTGGGGGGCGACTTTGTATCTTATAGGGACGAGGGGACTGGCTTCTAAATCCGATTTCATCGAAGGCCCATCTTGGAAGTGGACTGAATGGGAGCAAAATCTGGTATCATGAACCTAACCCCCCCCGCCCCCCCCCCCACCACTCCTTAAGAACTAGAGTAAGGTGTGAAGGAGGTAGAACTTTCCTGTTATTTCATCACGATTCAAAATTACAAGTTCTTTCCCCAAACGACCTTTATGTTGATTCACACCAAGGAAATAAGGATAGTTAAACTAAGTTAAGAGTCATATATCAATATGCCCACTTACACACTAATGCAAATTCGATTTATTAGGGTGACCCAAAAGTTTTTTTCTCATCGCGCTATAAATGGCCTTATCTGGCTCTGCTTGTGCAAACTTGCCGGCTTAACTATTTTCAACTGTCACAAAGCCGGGACTGCACGCCAAAAATATTCTTTTGTCTATTTAGCGAAATTGGAAAGGCGTAATCTTCTACGAGATCTTTCCCCAAGGTGAAACAATAAATTCTACGAAATACTGTCATGAACTGGATCGATTGAAAGCTGTCATAAACAAACAAACGAAAAAAAAAAAAAAAACTGCCAGAATGAATGAACCGACGAAACGTTGTTTTCCATCATGACAACGCGAGACCACACACTGCATTAGTCTTAAGAGTTTGCAGCTTGATTGGGTTTTTATCGCCTTCTGCGTACTCTCCAGATATCGCTCCATCTGATTATTAGTTCGTTCTGTCCTTAAAATATTTCTCTCCGCGATAAGCGCTTTAAATCCATCAGCGAAATAAAAACGCACCTCGCGAATTATTTCTTGTACAAAACAAAACAATTTTGGAAAGAAGGCAGAATGGATGTTCCTGAGAGATGGGAGAAGGTAATAGAGCAAAAGGGTTCTTATATAACAAAATGAATAATATCTTAAAAAAGTAATTATTGTGTTTTCATTTCATATTAGAAATAGGAAAGAAGCTTATGGGACACCCTAATGTATAAAATTCTGGAATGTATTATTTATGCACTTCTGCGGATGTCTGAACTGTAGCGTTGATGCAATGGATGACATTAGTTTAATTATTTTTTGGTAATGGATTGAATTATTAAATAGTAATCAAGCAATCTAAATATTAAAATAGAGATATAACCATCGAGCGTAGAACATTGCGTGTGCTAACGACCGCTAGAAAAAAAGGAATACAGGAAATGTATGAAATATCACAACACAATTCCACTTTTTCAAAATTTACACTTCTTTTATGCTCTTTGTTTCAAATATTTTTTATTTAACTTTTTGTAAGGAAATAATTATTTTGTAGTTAAATTTTTATTCATATCATCATTTTCTCGAAATTTCTAATTTTGTACACTTAGTGTGTTATCGATAACCGTGCATTGAGTTAACATTCAGAGATCTTAACAATCAATTAATGGTGAATTGTGTGAATTGGTATGCGGGTTTCTAGTAAATAATCTGGTACCAAATTTGATTTATTATTTCATAATATTTATTACAAAGGTATGAGTAAAAAACTAAGAGAGTAAAAAATAATTAAAAAAAAACTTGGATTTTTTTAGGAAAGGAAAAAAAAAATGCTTTTTAAAAATACAGGGAGGGGGGTATAATTAAAGTTCCATTTTCAAATGGTCCTAAAAGAAAAACTACTCGACCAAATGTTATCAAATTTGTTAATAGTTTAAAGGGGGTCATGGGAATGTCTTTTCCACGGAAAAAAAAAAGAACAAAACAGGGGTGAAATGGCGCTGTATGCAATACTGTTAAGCAAAATAGGACATGAAGACACCGATTTAAAAGGTGTTTAATCGTTTCTGAAACTTGTTTAAAGCATTTTTAATGTGTGTTATCTCAAAAGCACTGTTTATGGTGATAATCTAAACAATTTGGATGAACTGAAAGAAGCGATACACCGATATGTGCCAAGCATTCCTCCTGATATGCTGAGAGCCACTGTTGAGAATGCAGTAAAGCGATTTAATTTGTTTTCAGAAAATGGTGGAAGCCACTTTGAAAATACTTTGTGACACGTTTTTGAACATTTTTCTTTTTTCTTTTTGGTGGAAAAGAAATTCCCATTACCTTCTTTAAACTATTAGCAAATTTGATAACATTTGGTCCAGTAGTTTTCCTTTTATGGCCATTTGAAATTGACCATATGTGCAAAGTGAATTAAATTTAATCCTTTATAGATTTCCGAAACGAATATTATAATTCTAATCAGCCGACATGACCATGAGGCTGCGGTAAGCCGGTGACATGCTCTCGGTTTTTGAGATTCAGTGTTTCAAATTCGAAACCCGATTTCTATACGAAATTCCTGTCAGTGGTTTGATATACTTTATCAGAGCCAAGTGTCCTTTCGCTATTGTGGTGCAGATATTTGGAGAACAGAAACAAACTCACATGCTTCATACCATAATAGTTCCTATTTTGCTTGAAAGCGGAACATAAATATAACTAAATTAAACGTTGTGTCTGAAATTATTTCATTTTAAAGAATGCATTATAAAATAACTGCTATCGATTGAGTTCTCCAGGGCACTGCAAACAATAGTTACACAAAATCATTTTTTAAATTTTTTTGTAAGGAGTAATAAGTCATTCAATACTCATCATAAAGAATCGTTTTAGTGTAACAAAGAGACAGGAATTTTTGAAAATATTCATTTAGAAGAGTGAAAATTTGCGATTCTCTTATTTTTGGAAGTGAAAGAATAAGGATCATATTTTATGATTTTGGACAGAATAAAATAAATCCAAAATAAGAAAATAGTGAACAGTTTAAAATTACCAAAAAGGAACAGGGAGAAATAGAACGCTATCAAAAGATTTATGCCTTCTGTTGGACGAATTAATTACAACGTTTATATTAGAGAGAACAAAATCCATTTGAAATTAAAGTTCGGAAAAGAATTCTTCCAAAGCTGTTAATTTAATTTATTTTAGTCTTTTTTGAAAAGTTGCATTTATTTAGTTTGAAGAAAAAACTGGAGTCAGTTCAAGACATTTTAGGAAAAATTAATTTAACTGGGGAACAAACTATTAACTCGGATTTTTCTCGCTAATAAAGAGCATTTTAAATGCTTTTAATGACTTGAATTTCATATAATGACGACAACATATTAAATTTTATTGAATTTAAGATAACTTTTCTAAGCACTTAATTTTATCATCTTTAAACGTACGAAAACCTACAGCACCAAATTTCTTATACCTCGCAATGTTTTACTGTTTGAAGCTGACTGTTCTTCAAAGCAGTGAGAAAAAAAGGAAACTGAAAACCGTCAGTATTGGATGTTTACGTTTCTCTCTGTCAGACCTTGTAAAAGCGAAAATGATTTAGAAGGGAACATGCGCAGATGCTTTCTGAATTATTATCCTAAAAGAAAATAAATTCCACCACAAGACTAACAAATCACGTGCAGTCGCAGATTGATTTTTCAAAACATTTCAGCTTCAGGTTTCACTGGCGATACCGATGTGGATTTTAAATTTCCGCTGACTTTTGCATTTCTTCCTTTTTCTATTTGCGGATAGTTGATGACTTCTAAAATGATATCAATGATTAATTTCTTATGTGTGTTCATTGCTAGAGCACTGAACATTCGAATTTAAGTAAATAAAAATCTAAACAGGAAAGATTGAGATATTTAACTGATTTAGTGTGAGTCATAAGTGCTTCCTTCCTGTTATGGTTTTTGTACTTAAGAGCTAATGTGTATGTTGTAAAATTGAATATCAAAATGACTTGTATTCCCATCATCGCTTTACTTTTTGCGAACTCTTCATAAAGCTGAATTCTCAGATCCGGAGGATACATTTCTCATTTGATACGAAAGAAAATTTGGCTTGAACGATATGGTCTTTGTTTTCAGTGTAAAATTAAGCCATTGAATAAGTATTAGGTAAGACCGAAAAATTAATTATTATGTTAAAGTAATAAAAATATTAAAATAATTATAAAGATATAAAAAAAGAATAAAAATCATATTTAAAAGTGCTATTTTGAAATTCAAAATGTCGTAGTGAATTTTATCTTTGTTATTTCATGATGAATATGATTTTTTGCCGTAGATGTAATAAGTAGATGGTATTATTAAAATTAATGTTTATTTTAGTATGACTTTATTTTCTCAAAATTCTTTTAGAAGTATATTAATTAAAAGTGCTGGAATTAAATTGTCTTAATGTATTAATGCTTTAATTTTAATATGTATGAAAACGAAATATTTGTTATATGTTTTGAAATTCTTGTATTTAGTTATTCTTTTTACTTGAAATTTTCACTAGAAATTAGTTTGAAAGTTGTTGTTGCTTATTTCTGAATAAAACTGTTTGGAATTCAAGAAACATAAATTATTAGAAATGGACTTGAATATATTTAAAAATGACACCCGCTTATTTCATTATCCTGACTTTATTTTTTCAAATAAAATAATTGGAAGAAATAGAAGAATTCAAATTAAGTAATTTTCTACGAGATTACTTTATATTGCAATTGACTGTTTCCAAATGCTGTTGTATTAAATTCACTTTCATTTTATTATCGTGAAATGTCAGTGTTAAAATCGTATATTTAAAAATATAAACTAATCCCTTTCTGTTTTTTTGCCATTAGTCCAAATCCTGCCATGTATTTCTAATTAAATAAAAAACATCAAACATGCTGCATACTGTGTCTTTAAATATTTAAATTATTTCGTTTTTTACTGATAGATGAATTCATTTTTGTAGCATTTAAAAAGGACAAATAGTTTTTGATTAAAAGAACGTATAACTTCTGCACAAAGAATGTGGTCACATTTGTTTAACAGATGTGGATGAATAAATTTAATGAAAAAATAATAAAAATAAAGATAAAATATACTCTTTTTCCGTTTTAGTTATTGTTTTTTTTTAAATTTTTTCCTGCTTGCTTTAAAAAATGTTTTTATAATTATTATTTTGATATAGTGCTTTTAGCCTATGCCATTAAATTTCATGTTTTCAAAAAATCTGGTCAATTAACTCAAATTTGAGCTATACATTTATTAATACATTTTTATTTAAATTTAAAGATTTACTAGTTATTCAATCATTAATATCAAAGAAGCCTAGATATGGTATATCATTGTTAGCAACAATAAATATATATCTGTTTTTTTCCTTCCTGAGTGTTCAATTCATTCAGTTTTAATTAGTTTTATCAATTATTTTGGCTGTCTAAGGTAGCTAATCTGACTTGGCTTTTATCTAACTGAGATTCCTCATGCCCGCTTTTCTACTCTATCCGTAATGATAGCAAACGCGTGCTTATCGTTCTCATATTTTTATTTCGAAAAGAATTCTAAAAATTATAGTAATTGATTGAAAGCTTTTTAGCAAACAATATTGGGTAAGGAAAGGAAGTTAATTTATTCTTCTGGAAATTTTTTGTATACTAGCTAAGTCAACTTCACCAATTGGAATCCTTCCCGGGGGGCACTGTTTCTGTTTTTCTTCTGCGCTCAAATGTTGAAGAAGGAGCAAAATTTAAAGTTGCTCAGTTTTTCAATAATAACTGTAAATGCCGCTTCAATAGAACGCCAATCCTCTCCACTAATATTCGACTATCTGACGACGGTCTTTCGCTAAAGGGTCACCCCCTGGGGGTGGGGCACCTCGAAATGAGGATAAAATGCTTCCGGCATGGTGGTTGGATTTCGTCACCCTGGAGGGTACACGAAGAGGTGGGGGTCTGGCTCCTCCCATTGATGACGGGACATACTTCCCTATGGAAGGGTTGTAGCGTGGCCGCTGATGGCCTTTACCTACCACTTACTCTACCACAGTTCCCACTTGTGTTGCTGTCCGGTTATTCAGTATTTATTACCCGTGTGCTTTCGGGCGGGTTAGATATGGCTTCATTAATTAGTGATATGACTTCATTAATTAGAAGTTTCGGTTAAGCAATCAGAAACAAATTGTTTTTATAGTAAGAACATAGAATTTGCAAAGCAAAGGAAAGAAATGTGTATGCTTTACGGGATTTTTTTTTTTTGACATTGAATTCCTGAAAATCAGAAGAAATACCACATATAAAATGCACAACATAGATTAATTGGAACACAAATTTAATATGGCATAACTATACAGCAATATGATGTCAACAAAACAATATGAAAGATGTAATTATATAGGCTGATTCTGAAGACACCATGTGACAAATTTTACTAGTAGATCAGGTGCGTAGGGACAAAAAATTTTTACAATAGAATAAGGAAACAAACAGAATACAAAAATCTATACCAAAGTAAAGAAAAAGATGCATTTAATAATGTGTATAACAAGTTTTCAGGATGTAATTTGTGGTGTGCAACACTTTCGGTGCATCCTTTTCTTTTATTTATTGCCTTGACAAAATGCCGCTTGAATACACTCTCCACACTTTATGTTTCCGATCCAAACCGATTTTCCTGATTGGAAACGATAATTAGATTGCATTTGAACCGGATATGGATGTGTTTTAACCGAGTTCGTAGGCAGGCTTTCATGAGAGTGGAAATTATTGGCTTAGGAGGAAAATTTAAATTTCTCTATAATATCCTTACGATGAAAGATAAAAATCAAGTGGATTAGCGCTTTATGACAACAAATTTATGAGCGAAGTTTATCAATTAATGCAGAACGCAGGTACTGAAACCTACATAAAAAAATCGTAGATGTGGCAAAATGAAGATGATTTCTTTGCTTTATATCTCTGGAACCCATGCCATCCGTATTGCCAGCAAGCATCCTTTTTATAAGAAAAACTTTCTAATTGTGAAAATGATAAATATGTGACAGTGTCCTTCCAAATTGAACGTTTTTTTGTGTGCATTAAATAAATGAAATTTTAATGTGACAATTTTTTGTGTAAAGTAATGCAAGCGAGATTTCTAATACAACCCTGTGCAGCTTTCTGAGGCAGTGAAAATTTAGAAAATAAGTCAATCTTATTAAGTGGTATCATAAGCGTTTTCAATATTACAAGAACGAAAGAATTCAGTAAAAGCTAAGAAACTATTCGCTCTTTTTCTACCAACTTCGGAAATTACTATATATATATATATAAAATGATAATATGTGTACCTTTTTTAATTCTTCCAAATGCTGTATGAAATACTCTTAGTAACATGTTCATAAATTTTTAAATGTTCATAGAAAGCTGTATTGGTTTGAAATGAAACCCCAACATCAAGAAGAAATTAGTTTAAAAGAATGAAATTTAGAAATTCAGGCAAAACATTTTCTGGGTAACGTTTATGTTTGATTAATGTTTCAAGGTCGTAGATTAAAGTAAACTCGACAAGAGTAATTTCAGACGTGAATTGCTGATATTTTATTAGTTGCTGTAACCACCAAGAAGTTGAATGCTAGGTTGTAAAAGTTTGTCATTTTGTGGAATTCCGCATTTTTTAACTGCATCATTATATTCAAGAATATTATTCGTAGTTGTTAATGACGACGGATTTGTCGTCCAATAATATCTTGTGTATATTCGGTGGGAAAAATATTTAGTGATACTGAAGGTCAGGACAGTATTACAACACTATAGAAAATGCTGGGTGACAGTAATAGTAAGGAACGAATGCCAAGGTTTTTGGAATATGTTAGTGGTCAAAATGGCTGCAACTTGGAATAGTGTTAAAAATGACAGCAAACGATTCAGTCATCATTTTGATGTAAAAATTTGCTCTTAAGATGCAGAATTCTCTTGATGTTTCAGAAAATTGTGAAAAAAAACCTTTTTAGGTAGGTCCATTATTAATATGCCGCAGACAGTATAATTCTAAGCGCTCACCTGCACTCCTTCTAACCAATAAACGACCATTACTTGTCCTAACAAAGCAGAAACGGCTCATCTCTGAGAACATAACATGGTTTTGGTCTTGGTCCACCCCACAACGACCCGCCTATCCGAAAGGGTGTAAAAGGTCGCCGGGAGAGAATCATTATTTATTTATTAAATGGCTTACAGTCATCACAAGAATATGGGCGGTAAATAAAGGTATACATTATAGTTCATTTGAATAAAATAAAAATATTTAAAATTAAATAGTTAGCAAACCATTTCTGAGTTCAGGAGATTAAGTTGAAAAGTACATATAGAAAGTAATAACACATATAAGCATAAAAAAATATGTCCATAGGATGGAAGACATAGTAGATATAATAGTATAGTAGACATAGACATATAGCAGTATCAAACAATGTACCAATATATAAAATCATATATCTATTTATATAAAGTGAAAAATAGGTGAATGACACAAACACAAGGTGAAAATACAAAGCAGATATAGAATGACAAACATATAAAAAAAAGCAATACTAGAAGGTAAATCAAAAATATGAGCAGAAACGTACAGTTTTTAATAGCTATAATCCTACATAAAAAACAAACTAGAAGCTGTGCCAGAATAATTACATAAATAAAGAATCGATTATAACAAGACTGCAAACAACACAAGACACAGATCCGTCATCTAAGCCTCCCCTGAATTTCCTCACAAATATCTTATCGAAGTCACGTCTGGCGATGGCTTCGAGTTAGTGGCATGAATGCTGCAGAGCTTCTGGCTTGGAGCTGTTCCTCAAGAAATCGATTTGTTGTCTTCCGCTGTCTCACTATGGTATCGAGAGAATATCGAATTGCTGCTACAAATGCAGTATGATTTACTTCACTATATATTAGTTGAGTGTGGCAGTCCTCTTTGGTAGTGGTTGCTTATCAATGTTCGAACCCTGTTCTTCTTCAGGCAATTTGTTCCCATGACAACTACTATGAACACACATGAAAAGTAGATACATCTCTACCAACTTTTTTGCAATATCACTTTTAAAAAATCCGTCTTTTCATAACCTATTGCAAAGCCGCGTTCTAAGTTAGTAAGATGCTAATAAGTCTTTCACAAACTGCCAATGCTCTCTAATACTTTTCCTCTCATTATTTCGTCGCTTTTTAAAGTAATTCTTTACTGAAATCTATCTTACAATTCCCAATACAGAAGACAACGTAAGGTTCATGTCGCGTATTTAAAGCAAATGCAATTATTAAGTTTTCAGTGGCGCCACTTTTAATTTGAATAGACGTCTTCTTTTAGATGTCCGAGGACGCTGCCCACATTTCATTTATCTAGCACGACTCTTGTAGTTGTTGGATTTTTATTTTCCGCTAGTATATTTTGTATCTCTTATTAGAACTACCGTCTCTCTGTAACTTTAGCAATTATAAAGAAAATGTTAATAAACAGTTAAATTAAATAACTTGGTTTTGAAAATAAAGTTCAATAGTAGTAGTAATGTGCCAAATCTATTACTGAAAAGAAGTTTGGAGTAAATTAAAGGTGACTTGCATAAAATGGTGCTCGGCATGGATACCTAAACAACATCACCCCCTCTTTTTTATTTTTAAAAATACAATGCACATAGCTTCATCTTCCTTGTAACTTTATGTCAGGCAGTATCAAGATTAAAATTGTAGTGAAACCTAAATGCTAATATCGCTAAAATCTCTGGCATATATGGTTTACATCCGTCATACTGTTTCTGAACATTATCCAACTTTAATTTATTAACTGAATTTCTTTAATTTTTAGTATTCTGAAAGTAATAATTACTACAAACAATCCTGAATTAAATAAGTAAATGCAGTAAAAGAAGCAGCGCTAAAAATTAAAATGTGAGCTAATTTCTGACACATGAGCAAAATGAAAATGCCATGTGGGTTCTCAAACTAATTAAGTTAATGACCTTGCATTTAGATGTTGAAAAAGAAAAGCAATTTTTTAAAAAAAAAATACGAGATTTAATTAAGATTGTGTTTAATTTGGTCCAAGTATGAAATTATTTTAAATTACAATAATTTCATCCTTTCATAGCTTTAGAGTAAAATAAAATTCTTGCCTTAAAAGTTATCTAATATACAATGATTTTCATCTACAAATAAAGAAAGATTCTGGAACTTTATGAAGCAATGAAGTTCTAGTAAAATTTCAACAGTGAATACTGCTGCAAATCACATCAGGGTGTCGCATAAGTTTCTTTCCTATTTCAAATGTGAAATGAATACACAATATTTACTTTTTAAGATACTATTTATTTTGTTATATAAGAATCCTTTTGCTCTCTTACCTTCTTCCATCTCTCAAGAAGCCTCATTATGCCTTCTTTTCAAGACTGTTAGTGTTTTGGACAAGAAATAATCCTCGAAATGCGTTTTCATTTCAATGATCTAAATTGCTTATCGCAAAGTGAATTCTTTAAGGACAGAAAGAAGTAATAATCAGAAGCAGCGATATCTGGAGAGTATGCAGGATGCGGTAAAACATTCCAATCAAACTGTACAAGCTTCTCCCGTACCACTAAAGCAATATGTGATCTCACGCTGTCATGAGGAAAAAGAACGCCTCGTCGGTTTATTAATTCGGGTCGGGTTTATTTATTTATTTTTTTTGTTATCGCAGCTTTCGATTGATCGAGTTGGTGGCAGTGTTTCGTGGAATTTATTGTTTCACCTTGAGGAAGGAGCTCTTAGAAAATTACGCCGTTCCCACTAAATGGACAATGTTGGACACTAAATGGACAAATCCCACTAAATGGACAAATCCCACCAAATGGACAAAAGAACTTTTTTGGGGTGTAGTAGAGCTCTGGGACGACTGAAATCGATCACATAGACGGCTAGTAGATAAGCCTGCATGTTTGTAACAGCAGAGCCAGATAAAGCCATTCATAGCGCGATAAGGAAGAAATTTTGTGATCTAAATGATAAGGTCGTATTATTAAAATTCGTGTAGTTGTTGTCAAATATGGATTTTTTTTATCTAAAGGATATTATAAGATCATATTATTAAAATTTGCGTAATTGGTGTCAAATATGATTGTTTTTTTTTTTATCTAAAAGTTATTATAAGGTCATATCATTACAATTTGCGTAACTGGTGTCAAATATGGATGTTTTTTTTCATCTAAAAGAAATTATAAGGCCATATTATTAAAATTTGCATAACTTCTGCCAAATATGGATGTTTTTTTCATCTAAAAGATATTTCTTATAAGGTCATATTATTAAAATTTGCGTAACTGGTGTCAAATATGATTGTTTTTTTTTTTTAATCTAAAAGATATTATAAGGTCATATCATTACAATTTGCGTAACTAGTGTCAAATATGGAAGTTTTTTTTTTTTTTTTTTTATCTAAAAGATATTATAAAGCCATATTAGTAAAATTTGCGTAACTTCTATCAAATATGGATGTTTTTTTTCATCTAAAAGATAATAAGGTCATATTATTAAAATGTGCGTAACTGGTATCAAATATGGATGTTATTTTTTTATCTAAAAGATATTATAAGGACATATTATTAAAAGTTGCGCAACTGGTGTCAAATATGATTTTTTTTTCTACCTAAAAGATATTACAAGGTCATATTATTAAAACGCTTAAACAAACACATTTTTATAACATATGGAAATTATTGAATGACACTTTGAAAATTTGATTAAATAATTTTAAAAGGATTTAAATTAAAAATTCGGACAGTTATTAGTAAGAAATTTTTATGCGTTAAAAAGTGTAAAACAAGTATTCATTTTATTGTTCTTAAATAAATTGTACTAAGAACATTTATTTAAATAAAAAAAACACATATAATAATATTGAATAAAATAAAATGATAAGCATTATTTTATTTATACATAATTTTTTTTTAATATTGGTGAAATTTTTATCTGATTATTATTCATTTTAAATGAAACTGAATTTATGAAAAATTATGAATTACTTTGCTTTCTGAAATAATCTTAAATTCAAGCTTATTGAATGAAGGTATTTTATATCCCTTGATATGTTTTTGCTTTCGAAATAATTTTTACATTGACTTCAGCTTGATACTTTATACAATGTTATAACTTTTCTTTTTATAACTAATTATTAAATTAATCATTACAAAAATTTATTCGTGGATTTTGTTAAAAAAAAAATTAGCGATAGACTGACTCTGGGAATCTTTTTTCACTTGCAGGCAATTTCATTTTAACTTTACCTCAAATATATTATTTTTCTTTCCTGAAATCTAATGGCTTCGATATTTTCCAAATGATCTAAACTGATTTTTTTAATGTTACATTAGGATTGTCCATGCATTGATTACAACGAAGTTGCCTATAAAATACTTTAATTTAATTGCCTGCTTAATAAGACGGAAATAATTTTCATATTTATTAAATTCATCTTTTTCAATCTTACTAAATAACAAAGAATTGGATTTTAAATAGTTCTTCACCATTCGCACCATTGGTTTATCATTCAATGTTGAAGGCAGCGGAGAAGGCGTTGATAAGAAATCTAGTTCCGATGAATTAAAATTTTATGGTACTTTGGAACTATCCCTTCGATCTGTCAACGCTCCTGAAAATGTGCCAATCCTTTGGAGCATCTCTGTACCACAGTACAGCACATAATACCATATTTTGATGTTGCATTACAACTTAACGCTAGCGAAAATGCGCCAATCCTTTGGCGCTGTCATAATGAAAAGCAATTTTACTTTTATTGGAGCAATTTGCGGTTTTTGGTGCAAAACTACCTTTTGGCGATAATATTAGGTTGTCATAATGTCGACAGGATAATCCCAAAATACGAAAATGGTCGGCGAAATAATCCCAAAGTTCCAATTTTATGCAATTCAGCTTCCTTTTTCAGTCTTATATATCCATATTTTATCAATTCAGTTTGGATAAATTTTTCTGCTAAAATTTTCTAGGGAATCAAATTTATAACGACGCAAAATATTTTATGATATTCTGATAACAATGAATATAAAACTTGGGAAATAGATATATTTTTATATCATCTGATAGTTATTGTTGATCTGGTTATTAATCTGGTCTGATTGTTATATTAATTTTGATCTCGGGAAAATTTAACTACAGAGCATGCGCCGAAATTATATGTTGTTGTTATTTAGTGCCCTTACCATAGACAAGCCCGCTGCCGAAGTCATCGATTTTAAACAGAGTTTGTGCAGTATTTTTTAGATTATTTTGTCCCCTGAGCACTCGAGGGCCGAAATATGACTTCTACCTCATACGAGGATGATTCTCACTTGCATTTTATACAATGGGGCTCTTTCACACATCTCACAGAGAGAACACAGGCTGAAGAATAACCACGCCTGAACCAGAACTGGGTCGATCAGATCACCGTGAATGCGCGCTACCCCTTGGCCAGGACGCCGGCGCTGAAGTTAGATGAAAGAAGAATAATAATGAAATGAAGTTTAGTTACTTTTATAAACATAATTATTACATAATTTATCCGAAATCATTCGGAAACTGCTTCCATGTATTCATACAAACTGTGTCCATTTTGACATCTTTCATTTAAAAATTCATGTCTTATTATCTTGGTGTATTAAATGTGTATAATATGGAAACAATTTTTTTTTACCAAAATTTCTAAGATCGAACAGATTTATTCTGTTATTGTTTCTTTAAATTTCACGAGCCAATCCTAAACAATCAATTGGCATCAATGGACTCTATTGATATTCTCATAAAATATGTTTAATCTAGAAATGAACTGAAGTAATGAAATCTACTATGATTCTAGAAAAATGATGTATATAAGAAATATATATACTATACATCATAAGGCAACGCACAAATAAGTGTGATATTGCATGTGCGGTAACGTGATTGTAGAATCGCAGATTTCTTCCATTTCTTATCCACAGTTTCCATATATTCATTCGTTTATTCACACAGAAAAAATAATTCATATTAAGATATCTGTCTACATTTAAAAGGAAGTTTTTGGTCAAAATTCACAATTTTTTTATTGTTCTATTTTAAAACAAATTTATTTGGATTTCCAAATATGTGTTTTTAATTCTACGATAAATAGAAACCGAGATATGTGATGTTTCATAAACCACTGTTGCTGAACACGAAACACGTTGAATTTTTGACTTCATTTTATAAAATACATGCCTCCATGAATTATAATTTATTTTATAATATGTTCTGTCAGCAAGCCACGCGTATTAGAATACATTTTGAGTAGTTTTTATGCCGAAAGGATTGGCAATTACATCTGTTTTTGAACATTGTTTATGTTTACAAAGCATTTTTAGTACAAGACAAATGAAAACTTTAATTGATTTTTTTTAATAAACTTGAATTTCGTAAAAATTTTCATATGCATAGCATGATATCTTAAAACCTTACTAATACCTATATTACCTTGAAATTTTGCATGTATATTACCTTTAGTGTGCCAAAGGCATATATCTTTGAACTGAGTAGTTTTTCTTTTAGAGCTGTCTGATGTAATTTTCTACAACAAATTTTGTGAAATTTTTAATACGGAAATATTCGATTAGCTATAACTTTTTGAAAATGCACATATTTCTTAGAATCTAATTCATCATAACTGTAAGTATGTTGTGTATAAGAATAATTGGAATATGTACAGAAGAATATTTTGTAGATCGAAAATATTTTCTCCATTGATAGACAGATACAAACTGTTTACGCATGCGCTGTTATTCTAATAAAATATAATTTTTCAATAATGTATTATAATTTTAACACAATTCTATGCTAATTATTCGCTTTTTATCTGATGCCAGTGCTTTTTGTCATTTAAATATAATTTCTTTGGAAATAAGCGTTCTTCACTTCAGTTTTAAATTATTATTCCAGGGCTGAAACCCGTTTATTTTCAAACTTAAGTCAGGGAACTGTGATAAACTGTCTAATATTTTCACAATCTATTTTCTCGAAGTAAAGTCTTCATTTTGCATAAACATAGTGATAGCCTTTTGATTTAAATAAAAGATTTTCAAAAATTTGATGCAAAATCTTTTGATACAGTTCGCAGTTCTTATTTTCCAATTCTTTGGATCATACTGTAGAGCATTTGATGCATTTGGTAGTCATTTTTAGTGTCAAAGCTTTTGGATGCCAGCTTTACAATAGCAACAATTTAATTTTATATTCGAATAAAAATGTATTAAATATTAAGTTATCGTATTGTATCATTAATGTAAGAAATATAGAAACACAGAGATTATCATTATAAATAAATACTCTTAAATTCATTAAACATTTTTTCAATTTTTCACTTTGTGTGTCTTGTTTTGATTCATTTTGTTTAAATGCATGCTTTAAAACTGAAATTAAAAAAAAATAAAAATTATATCCACACCAAATCCACAGCTAGGAAAGGCAGGGTTATAGAAATTGTAGAGTTTTATTCGATTCCTGCATTTTAGCGCAGCTTGCTGATATCCCAAAATAAAAAAATAAAAAAATGAGCTCTATAATCCTCATCAAAGAGTAAGAAGCAAATTGATACCAAATTGAAATGTCTAACATTTATCTTTGTTCAATTTTCCGAGAATACCTGTTAAATTGTTCACACCGATCGTTCTGATTTTCGTTACATTCTTGTAAATGAGAGTCTTATGTTATCCATTGCAATAGTGATAAGAAATGGTCTTACGCTGTTCCATCTTCACTAATATGACAATTTCACATTTCAGATTTTCAATGGCGTGTCTGTGTTACTTCTGATCATATTATTTTGCTCTAAATGTACATTTTGTCAGAATCGAGAACCCTTTCTTCATTTATATAAAATTATCGCTTGTTTCATTCATACCTTCACGTTTTGGCTGACAAAATGTGCAAAAAGATAATTCTGGTGCTTACTGAAATATTCAGTCTCGTGATTACGTTGAATTTACACTCTGGAAAATGTAAAAATCAACAATATTGCAACTTCCTGAACACGATAGTTCAAAAGGGCAAGGAGAAGGAGAGAATTTGATTCATCGTCTTTGGAGCAAATTCCTGATTTGTATCAAAATTAGGATCGTCAGAGAAACGTGCGTGCATGCCCTTTGATTTGCACATGATCATGGTAATTCAAACATGTATTGAAATTTTACGTGTAGTTAGAATTGTAGAACAGTTCATACCAAACTCACCAGGATCCGCAGTGTGTCCATGTAAATATGGTTATTCAAGAACGAAACAAACCAGAGGAATGAGTGACAGAAGCCAACATCTGAAAAGAATAGAATGAAATCTGTCTCGCCGCCTTTGCATAAAATTACAAATTTGTATCCTAAAATGGATGGATAGGATCTTTTTGGGTTCGCATATCCCTAGATCTTGGTACGTAATTTTCCAGACAGAATTTTTGATCTGAGACAAATTTTGGATCATATCCATCTTATTTCTTTGTCTATATGTATGTAAACACATCAAAAACGAAACAAGTTAAACAAATGAAATTTGTTATGTGGTCTTCACTATCAGAATGTACTTTTGAAAATTCAAATCGGTTGATGAGTCGAGATCCAAAATGCATACTTTTTACTCTCTCGTATATGTGATATACAAGCAATACTCAGACCTAGCCAGAGGCCATACGGGAAACTTGATGGGGTCGCCGATGAGTAACCTCACCTAGCACGAAGGAACATGCAACATTTGATGACATCGGACATTTGTAAACAGCAAAGAACCTTCTAGAAAAAATACATATTGGTAAAGAAAAAAAGAATAAAAAAAATATTACATTTTACATTACATATAAAATTTTGACACATTAAAGATGCATAAAATACATTAAATGTACGTTAACTTTTTACCTTAGGTGAGAATTAAAGTCTAGAGCTTTGACAAAATATTCCGAATAAAAGATTTAATGGCTGGAATTTTTATGAGTTCTTCGACGTCAAGAGGCTTCCAATTTCTTGGCCACCTGAGCCTGTGTTTTCGACATAGTGAACAGGCTTTGATCACGTGATTTATAGATCCTTCTTCGGTGCGACACTGACAAGTCAAAGAAACGACTTTGATGTACAGAAAATACACCATATCCAGTGTATACTTGATTAATATACAAATCACCCTCCATTCAGTTAACAGAAACGTTTTTAAAATGTTGATAGAGTGTTCTCACCTTGATGGAATTATTCTATCTTTCCTGCCAATCCTTAACTATTAGGTTTTTTTATTCTCATTTCTGAGTTGAATTTTGGACTCATAGGAAGATATTTCTTGGGTTTCTAAGTTTAAAGCTTCCTTGGCTAGCGTATCTAGATTTCTTATATGTGGCATAGAGAAAATATTGCAATCCCATCGAAAAATTCGGATTTTGATAAATCTCTACGTTTTAGATTTCCATGAGTTCGAATTAGCATTATGCTCGTCTACTTATCTGTCTGTGACTCAAAAACGCTTTGATCTTATCTGATGAAATTTCGTATGTAGTCTTTACATCAAGTTTTGAGCAAAATTCGTTCAGAAGTCTGTCTGTCGGGCTGTTTGAATATAAGACAACACGGTAACTACACAACGAAGACAGCCATGTAGATTAAATTCGATACACAGATTTAATATCCACAGTATAGACACCTATCAAATGTTGAGAAAAATGCAAAAGGAGGTTGAATGTTTGTCCATCTATATATTCAGGAACATGTAAACGGGAAAACACAAAAACGCAATGACTTAAATATATCAAATTTGGTTTGTGATTATAATTGCAGTACCGTCTCAACGTTTTGTTTCAATAAGTCGAGAAAAACGCGTCTGAAACCCAAATTCACTTTTATAAAGAGCATGCTTAAAAGACCGCTAGCACTTATTTCTATTTGTAACATGACAAAACTGAGGTAGCGTGTTATCTCAGTTCCAGAGCAACTTGAATGGAGAACATTCCTGCTAGTTCATTTTTTACCCCTTTATTCTTTTAGTTTAATGCATATAATTTACAGAATTGTTTAATGTCTTTGTTTATCTCCCTTGGATTGAACTCGAATTTAAAGCAAATAAGAGAACGGGGGAAGAGGTAGTAGCTTCTGAGGGTAAAGACCTCTGAGCACGCGAGAACAGCAGCCTGACTTTATCCCATATGAAAAGGACGCTCACATACTCGCTTGCACAGCCCCTTTGTACAGGAGGACTCTTTCACAGATCTCACAGATAGAACACAGGGTCGAGAGCTGCCATGCCCGAACTAGGATTCGAACGCGTGACTTCCAGATCACGGGGAGGACGCGCTATCTCTAGGCCAGGACTCCGGCGTGAACGGAGACCGAACTTGCGGAAACAGGTTGGAAGCTTGACAATTGGACTGCAGGACAATATACCAGCCCGGTTTAATGTAACTGCCATTAAATAAAAAAAAAAAAAAGTTCTGTAAAATTTCTATGAAGTTTTTATGATTGTTATCCGCATCAATTTGATATTCAAGCTTTGCGTAAGGGAGAATTGTTCTTTATTTATTCAAAAGTAATTTCACTTTCACACTGCAAAAAGCAACAAATTTCAAATTTCATATAAATAAATGGTCAAGTTCTTTAAATTAAAAAAAACATAGAGTAATAAAATAAACGGCTGTAACCTTAGTTTATTTAATTATCTCTTATTTTCTATTTTAATAAGAGTTATTGGTTTTGAAATCTTGTTAATGTATTATATGAAAAATACACAGTGGTAATAATTGAAGTTTCACTTTCAAATGGCCATGAAAGAAAAACGAATGAACCAAATGTTATCAAACTTGGTAACAATTTAGAGGTCATGAGAATTTCTTTTCTACGAAGAAAAAAGTTTAAAAACTCACCGCCAGGGATGAAATTACGCTGTATGCAATATTGTTAAGTAAAATAGGATATGAAGACACCGGCTTAAAATGTGTTAAATCGTTTCTGAAACATGTGACAAGCACGATCAGTGTGTGCTATCTCAAAAGCACTGTTTATGATGATAATCTAGACAATTCGGCGGAACTGAAAGATGCGATACACCGACATTCATCTTCATACACTAAGAGCTATTGTTGAAGGCATGCTGCGATGCGATTTAACTTGTTTACAGAAAATGATGGACGCCACATTGAACATGCTTTGTGACATGTTTTAGAAACGATTAAGAACATTTTAAACCGTTGTCTTCATGTGCTATTTTGCTTAACAATATTGCATACAGCGCCAGCAAGTGGTAAGTTTTTGGACTTTTTTTATTGACGGAAAAGAAATTCCCGTGACCTCCTTTAAACTTTCACCAAGTTTGGTAATATTTTCTCCAGTAGTTTTCTGGTTATAACCATTTCAAAGTGGAACTTTAATTATTACCATCCTGTATGTTGATTGTCATTTTCGTACTTTAAATTCAATCAAATCAAATAGAAATAAAAAAAAATCGTTAAAATAATTAACTTGTTTGTTAAAAAAAATAGGAAATGATTTTTTTAAAGAAAATCCACATTCGTGTTTGTTGTTAACAAATAAATGCAAATTTACATTTTTTTTTTCAAACTCAATTAAGCAAAAACTCCTTCATTGTTTTTTTTTTTCTACGTTTACGTAAATGGCATTTTTTTCTGTCTCTGAACTCTTGAACATGTCTCATTGCGCGTGTATTTTGAAATTAATTATCTCGAGTATATTTATAAATTTTGGATAAACCTAATGGACAATACTGTTAAATAATAAAATAAATATTTCATTATATAATGAGGCAAAAAGTTGTTACAGATATTATGTTGTTTTTCAAGACGAAAAAAAAAAGGGGGGGGTGGACATCTTCTAAAATTTAATCCGTAAGTTCTTTAAAAAAAACCTACATTTCATTTATTTAAAAACTTTAGAGATTTTAGATTTTTTTCAAACTTTTTATTTTAATTTTGTGTTGTGAAAATGAAAATTTTAATACGAATTTACTGAAGGGAACATAGTTTTGAAATGCTGTGTTTTGTCTAATTAACGGAAACATAATCGGCGCAAAATATAACTTTAAAGTAAGCAAATACAAATTTAAGGGAGATTAGACATTTTTTTTTTACATTTTAAAAATTTAATTCCATATTGGACTGAAGAGAGACAGGAGTATATTTAATGTTGATGTTTGAAGTTAATAAAAATTCTAAATATGATTATACGTCTTTTGTAAAAGAAAATAATTGAAAGATGAAGAAATGGTAAAATAATTCTTATAAAACTGTAATTATTTAATCTTTGATATATAACGGAGATGTTTTCACCTTTGTGTCACTCTCTTTACTCCTATTCCCCTGTTATACTGCATAGGAGGCAAGAAGATCCGAAAAGTAGATATTAAATTATCTAAGTATGTAAGAAATTCGGGAAAAGAACACTCTTGCTGCTTTAAACAATATATCTTCTTTTTCAAACTTCCTTATATCTTTGCTTGGTTTCTGTCGTATTCTGTTGTAGGATCGCAAACATATAGATTAAAAATTATTATTGATCCAGTTACTAAATAAATATATTTCTAAACAAAAAATATAAATTCTGAGAGTTGTAAAACAAAGTAGAACTATGCATTTTAAATATATAAATATATACATAATAAATGAAAATTTATACATTTTCGCAAAGCTACTAAACTTTTGACAGTTTAAAAACAAACAAAATTCCTGCAAATACTTGGAAACTTGAAGCTAAGGTAGAAGGAATCACTATACTTATATAGTTATTTATCTTCCTTTGCAAAATATTGCAATATATTTAACTTCTACTTTGGAAAATATATAGCGCTGTAGTTACTCAATTTTAGACGTTATCTTCGTTTTTATCTTCTTGGAATTGTTGTCCAAACTAGATAGAACCATCTTATTTCTGTTTTCCGAGATATATCCATCTTCATCTGCACCTCTTCTAACCAACTGTTATTTTTCCTCATCAGAAATCTATCCATTTCATTGTTTGTCTTATATAGGACGAACTTAATTTTACAAACTAGATTATTTTGCTCTGACAATTCCTTTAATACAATTCTCAAACATGTCTCTTACAAAGATGCTATCTACGCAAATTAATGACTTACTTACGTTTTTAAATGCTTACGCATGCATTTAATTATGAAAATATGTGTTCTATTTCATAAAAAATGTGATTTTTTTTTCAAATTCCTTAATTTCAAGTTATAAATATAGTTGCTTCCTATTGTATATGTAGTAGGGTGTCCCAAAAGCTTCTTTCTCATCGCGCTATGAATGGCCTTATCTGGCTCTGCTTGTGCAAATACGCAGGCTTATCTATTAGCCGTCTATATCATCGATTTCAGTCGTCCCAGAGCTCTACTACAGACCAAAAAAAGTTCTGTTGTCCATTTGGTGGGATCGGAAAGGGGTCATTTTCTTCGAGCTCCTTCCTCAAGGTGAAACAATAAATTCTACGAAATTCTGTCATCAACTGGATCAATTGAAAGCTGCCATAGCAAAAAACAGCCAGAATGAATAAACTGACGAGGCGTTGTTTTTCATCATGACAATGCGAGACCACATATTGCATTTTTCGTAAGAGAAAAGCTCTTACAGTTTGATCGGGATGATTCACCGCATACTTCATACTCTCCAGATCTCGTTCCATGTGATTATTACTTCTTTCTGTTCTTAAAACATTTTCTTCGCGATAAGCGCTTTAAGTCCATCAGCGAAATCAAAGCGCACCTCGAGGATTGCTTCTTGTCCTAAACGCAACTATTTCGGAAAGAAGGCATAATGAGGCTTCCTGAGAGATGGAAGAAGGTAATAGAGCAAAAGGGCTCTTATATAACAAAATAAATTATAGCTTAAACAGTAAATATTGTGTATTCATTTCATATAGACTTACATACAAGAATTCAAAATTGTAAATAATGCTTTACGTTTTCCGGCCTTTAACTTGCGCTTAAATTTAAATTTCTCATTTGACTAGAAATAAGCGTCTATTAATTGATCTCATTTTAAATGTATATAATACCTTTGATTTTTGAGGCCTATGTGTTATGAAAAGAAGACATTCTCAACAAATATTAATATCAATATAAATACAGGTTTATATTTGATTCAAATGATGTCGCGCTGATATGTTATGTTCCTAAATATGTTAGCCAAATGCTTAAATTATTAAAAAAGCTACAGGTAAGAAACACCAGAAATGAAAATGTGTCATCATGTATAATTTAAATTACTAGTGATGTGCAGGGAGGTTATAAGTAAAAGTTCCACTAAGAAATGGTCATAAAAGGAAAACTACAGGACCCAATGTTATCAAACATGGTCATAGTTTAAAGGAGGTCATGGGGATTTATTTTCTGCCAAAGAAAGGTTCAAAATCTCACTACCAGATGTGAAATGGCGCAGTATGCAATATTGTTAAACAAAATAGGAGTGAAGACACCTGTTTAAAATGTGTTTAATTGTTTCTGAAACGTATAACAAAGCATATTCAATGTGTATTATCTCAAAAGCACTGTTCATGGCGATCATCTAAGCGATTTGGCGGAACTGAAAGATGCGATTCACCAACATGTGCACAACATTTTCCCTGATATGCGAAGAGCGACTGCTGAGTAATGCAGTAATGCGATTTCACTTGCTTTCAGAAAATGTTGAACGCCACATTGAGCATGCTATGGAATACGTTTCAAAAATAATTAAACACATTTTAAACCAATGTTTTCATGTCCTATATTTTTAACAATATTGCATAAAGGGCCATTTTATCCCTGGTGGTGAGTTTTTGAACTTTTTTTGTCAGAAAAGAAAGTCCCATGGCTTTCTTTAAATTATTTCCAAGTTTGATAACATTTGGCCTAGTAGTTTTCTTTTTATAATCATTTCGAAGTGAAACTTTAATTATAACCACCCTGTATAATGGATCTTGGTTGATTTTCTATATTTTCAAAATTCGGTGAACTATAAAGAGTTTATTTTTCTGGTGACATTTATTTTTCACTCATCATATAAAATACATTTCCGATAAGAATCGCTATTTCAGTTGGAGCTCATGGCACATAAATGTATTTTCTAGTCGGGCCAAGCAAATTTTTTGAAATTCGATTTTTCTTGGAAGCGCAAAGCTTCTCTATGGAATAGTCGATAAACATGCAGTGCATTGTTGTTCACGAGAAGTCGTCTGAAATAGTTTAATGGTTTTCTTTTTTATTTTCTTTGTTATATCTACAGTTATTTAAAAAAAGCTATTGCTTAGTAATAAGATCTTATATTTTTCGATCACTTTTCTCATTGCTTTTATGGAGTTTAATATTACATTCCAGAATTTGCTGCGTTTCCAAATATGTAAGGAAACTTAAGTCAAAAGCGTGGATTTTTAACATTGAAAGTATGGTTGTATTCAGGCATTAAAAGGTACATCTACCTTTTATTAGAACTTGCTGCTAATTTGTAAAGACTTCCGAATCATTTTAATGCTATACAATTCAGAAATTTTAATAAAACTTAAATAGTTTTTCTATTTTCAAAAATTTAACAACACATTTAAATATGATAGTTGTCCTTACAATATTCAACTGTAAAAAATAGTATCGACGTAAAGTATTTCGCTATATTTTTAAATTGGTGCAATTCCTGATTATCCGCAGCACCATCAAGAATTAGTACAACGCACTAACTTAAATAAATGGTGAAAAGAGAATATTTGACCTTAAAATTTAAATTTTATTAAAGGAGTATCATAAATACATTAGTTTATGTAAATTTTATGATTCCTTTTTACGTTAGCGACAAATTATATAATACCTTCACGAAGTTGTTTTTTCATTGAATAGAAACTTTTCACAATTCTGGCCAGAAAGGAATTGGAACATTTTGTTTTTTTCTCACACGTTCTTTAACAGATAAGGGGCAAACGTCTGAAATTTGATATCGGGAATTATCATGAAATTTGTAGATTTCTATAAAAGTTTGAATGAAATCCATTAACAGGAAGTCATGTGTTTAGCCGTTCGATTACGAGTGATCTCTGCAATTCCAAAACGCAAAATGCTATTTAGATAAAATTTGGTACGCAGGTTTAGTATCTAAAATATCGATATTTAAAAAATTACGAATCAAATCTGTCAAGCGGTTGTCTGTACTTTCGCATGCATGTAAACTCAATAACAAATAAATGCAGTTATTGAACTCAACGAAACGCTGTGTTATTATAATTGCAGTTGTGTCAAATTTTGGCACGAAAAAGGCATCTCAAAGTATCTATTTTTGCGATAGTTTCAGTAAAAATCCCAGTTTCGCGGCAAAAATCTATATTTCGTAACTATCGTTCACCAATGCTATGAGAGTATTCGCTCCTTACTCACAATCCACACTTTTAAACATAAGAAAGTGGATAAAACCATTATTGAAAAGTGTGCGGGAAAGTTTCAGGAAGACCACGCCCGATGTTTTTGTTACGTGGCTCTTCCCCTCTCCATTTAATTTTAAGCAATTTCATATCATTTTTATAGAAGGCTCTTTCTTTATTTGTCAACGTGCTTTAAACATTCATCCGTGTTCTAAAAACGACTGATGATTCCATGAGTCAATACACTACCACTCACAAAAATAGCGATTTCTACTTACAAACTTCCAGTCAGAGGGTTACTTATGCTCCTTCTATACTACTGAGTGCTTTTTCTTTTAAATCATTCTAAATCCGACCACTTTGGAATGACAGTAATAACGTTGACAAAGATTCTTTTATAACTTATATAAATCGTTTTAATAATTCTTTTACTTCCATTATATTTTTTGCGGCGTCGGTGCTTCTGCTAACTGTTATGTTTTTGATCGTACAGGTCGAATAAAATTAAACTGGCGATACTTAAACACCCATAACTCCATTTCTAGTGTATGGATCCAAATGAAATATCATATAGTTGTTGCTTAGACCATAGGGCCGAAGTTTCAGTTGGGAAAAAATAAAAGCTTGAAAGCAGGTGGCGCTTTAAGAAAGTAAAATGAAAGATAACAGTTCAAAATTAAAAGAATAATAAAATACTTTATTTGACTAAATATAAATACTTTTACGAATAAAACTGATTTAAAATATTTTTTTGTTTTTGTTTTTTAATGAATTTAAAAGAAATCATTTTATTTAATTCATTAAAAAAATTAAAAAGCAGTTACATTTAAAAAATATACCTCATGCATTTACGCCTGCCTGTGTCCAAAAGTCAGGAAGGTTATTACTGTTGGTCAATACCAAACGAAGTAATCATTACAAATTAAAAACATGAGTTTCAATCGGAAATGAGAAAAAATGACAATATATTTTTTATATATTCCTTGGAAAAAAAAGGACAGCTTTAATATACAAAATTCAATTGCATCTCTTATCATTCTATAAAGAAAGAAATTGTAGGCAGTGACTTCTATGAAATTATAGATAAGCATTATAAAAATAGTTGAATTAAGAAAGAACAAAGCGTCGGTAAAAGAAAAATGTTTAACTATATATGAATAGCTGCTTTTTACCTATATTTTTCCCGAGTTTTTAATACTTCAATGAAATTTTTAATCACAAGTGAGCATAAAAATCTAATTTAAATAAAAACTCAATGGAAGTTGAAAGCAACATTTTGATTAAATAAGGTATATCAAAGAAATACTACTTGAAGAAAATACAATTTCAATCTAACTCGACGCAGAGTTATTACAACATATGCAGATGATAAAAAATCCTTGTATTGGGACTCATCTGTACCAGACATTTCCGTACGGGTCAAAAATAAGCCCAATAAATCATCTCTTTGATAAAAGGCGGTAGGAAGTGATTAGCATAGGTTTGCTAAAAACATGTTAGCTGTTGACAAGAATATTTGGCGAGAAAATGTGTTTGTAGTTTAACTAAATTTTGATGCATAAACATAAGGAAAAAAGCTTTTGGCTGTTTGTCTAACTAGGGACTGTGTATGTACTAACTAGGGATTGCAATACCGGGATACCGAGTGCCTCTATTTTGAGCCAATTGTACAATTTTGTAATACCGATATTCAAAAGTTTAAATACCGTTTTTCCGGTATTTACTATAAATTTTTTAAATTGCCTCCTCTATATGTTCAGGAATCGCCAACATAACAAAATAGTATACATTTTTTGTTTTTATGTTTCCTTAACGGACGAACTTAATTAGACTGTGAATACAAAGGTGCATCGCACTTTCAAGAGACGTGATAAAATACTGTTTGACAATGGATTGTAAAACCATCCGCGCTTTTGCGCATGCGTTAGGATGGGTTTAATTCGACAAAATAGAGGTTAGAGGAAAGATGAAAGGAGGAGAAGTTTACATTTAACAATGAAAAATCGCGGTTTTATGAGACGTACACATTACAGATAATTAGTAATACAGAATATCTTACGATATGTACATAATTATAATGATTTTAAAAATGATAATGAAAAAGAAGAAAAGAGATTAACTAATTCAAATCTGATCAATTGTATAGTAAATTCTCTTCAAACGTTTTACTCGCAAACCTATCCACATGCAGAAGAATTCGGTACACTTATCGAAGATTATGATGACACTAATGTCGATAGTGAAAAGGAATTGTCTATTGAACAAAGAATTAGCGATAAATAAAAAAAAAAAAAATTCAACAAACCAAAATACACTACAGTAATCAGCTACATCCAAAATCATCCGACGGGAAATCGATTTATTTGAAGATGAGGGATTTAGAGGTAAATGCTTGGAAAAAGTACATCGCGCATTGCTAACAGTAACACCAACTAGCGTAGATGCTGAAAGAGAGTTTTCGACAGATAGTAATTTTTGCACAAAATTACGTTCTAGGCTTAATGACAGTATAAGTGATGCATTATGTTTTTTATCACATTTCAAAAATTTGTAATAGTATCACAGACTGAATAGTGATATTTACAATTTTTTTGTGACTTAAATATGTTCCTTTACTTTTTTGTGATTCTTTATATACTGTTATAATTTATAGGTTACAAATTATTTTTTATGATATTTACACTCTCTCGTAAAATTGGCAAATAAAACAAAGAAACGCCTGTGTTTTCTTTCTTTTTCTAAAATTTATACTTCCGGTAATAAAACCGGTATCCCGGTATTAAGATCTAAAAAATACCGAATACCGGTATTGAACTTTTGATCCGATATTGCAATCCTTTGTGCTGACTATATAGAAACCAGACCGTTTGACTAATACTTATCTAATTTCGCAGATATGTAGTTTGGAGGGTAATTATGTGCTTTTCAATGCGGTTTTATTTTTAAATTTGAATTAAAATTTTAATTAATCAAAACTTAAGCAAAATATTGAAGTTTTTCGCGATAACTTTCTGACGGTAGAAAAATAGTTTACTGTTAATAGTTAATATAGATAACTTTTTACGGTAGAAAAATAGTTTTTACAGCATCATAAAATTGGAAAAAAATGTAATTATGCCATATTTTTACCATATAACCATTTAATAAACTTTTGCAGTATTTTAAACATATTTTGCAACAATATATTTCACTGTTGAAAAGAAAGTTTAAACCGCTCGTAATGTTGTTAATAATATTTCGTTTTTGCTTTGTTTCTATCCTTGTACCAGGATATGAAGATTAGGTTTATTTTTCAATGTTGAATAGATTTCAATATGAGATATGCTTGAAATAAATGTTTTGATACGTTTTGTATTTACAAAAAAAAAGTTTAACTTATCTTAATTAATTAATTAACTTAACAAAATCAAGCAATGCTGGAAAAAGTTTTAATGTGCCCCCATTTTAAAATATTGCTGCCTTTTCCTGTGATATAATTGAAAAAAATAAACATTATATATAGACAGAAAATTGGGCTGGTGCAAAGCCCAATGAAGAAAAAAAAAGGTGTAAAGCTAATGTAAGTTATATATAGATATATGCATACAGATAGATATCAAAATTTGAAGTTTAAGAATGATTTGTTGGGGAAAATTGAAATTTGAAATTTTGAGTGAAGCAACTAATCGGCAAAGGCGGCAAGTTTAAAATATACGTTTAGAAATCATATTAATTCTCTGAAACATTGATTCACAGTCAAAGCATACCAAATGTAGTTCTGTAATGAAAATCAATAAATTGTAAAAAGAAATCTAAAATAGTGAAAATCTATTCTAAAAAAAACTGAACTTAACTATTAGAGCAATGATTAACAATTAAACAATGATTCCCAACTCCCGCATTCTAGGTTAGAGGGAGCGCGTTTTCCCGTGACCTGGGCGTCTCGGGTTCGAATCCTGGTTCGGGCGGGGTTGTTCTTCATCTTGTGTTTTAAATGTGAGGTGCGTGAAAGAACCTCCCTTGTAAAAAAGGGTTGTGCAAGCTAGTGTGTGAATGTTATCTTCATATGAGTTAGAAGTCAGACTTCTGCCTCGGGTGCTCAGGAGTCTTTACCCTCAGAAGCTACTGCTCCTCCCTTTCCGTTGTAACGCTGACACGACATCATCATCATCAATAATTTCTAATATTTAAAGATCTGAATTTGTAGAGTTTTTTTGGAAACTTTATCTCTTCTTCCTGTAGAAATATTACTATCATTAATCATCTTTTAAAAGAATCAAAACTCGTTATACAGTTCATACAAATTAAACCCAAATTAGACATTTTGATCTATAATGTGTGACTTTTTTCTTCAAAAAATTGCAAAAAAAATTTGAATTTTGTGTTGTTTAAAATTCATTTAAGTTTTATAAGTTATGCTATTTTGCTTGAAAAAAAAAACTGCACTTGAGCCTTTAAAGTGTGCTATAGTGAATCCGAAATCCATAAAATTTTATCTGGTACCTAACTGCGTAACTGTATCAAATTGTCCTTCAAGTTTTGACATCTGTTATTTACATGTTTAGTATTTACAGGTGATGTGCAGCGTCTAATATTTCTAGATTCGGATAGAACACGTCAAGACGAGTATTTTGATGTATAACTTGTGGGACTCCGAATATAGAATCTTGGTTCTGTTTAAACTGTTACTAATATATCGAAATATTCGTCTTGACGTGTTCAATCAGAATCTATAAATATTAGACGCTGCACACCTTATAGGGCACCCTGTATGAAAATAGCACATTCGTGATAGCGTTTCCTTGCAATTAACTTTCTCCTTCCTTTTAGGTCTAAGCGAAACCACGGCGGATCCCCGAGCACCAAGTCTCGTCACTCTCATAAAGACTCGGAGTCCCAGAAGTCTTCCCACCATTCCTCGGGAGAAAGCCGCGACCGCAAGAGGCACCGCAAACACAAAAAGGACGTGGAAGCCGGCTTCGAACTTGCCGAAGTCGAGGAGGAACGGAGCAAAGCGACTTGCGTGGTGGTTGCCATCAGCACGACCATCATCGTCATAGCCGTTCTGCTCGTGGTCGTCACTCTGTATTTCACGCCGCACTTCGAAGACTATGATAAAGGTTTGGAAATTGAACATGCGCGTTGTTACAAACTGAGATTCTTGACGTAGCTTGAAAAAAAGTTTAGTTATATTAAATCCCGTTTTAAAGCATCACTAAGGCTATTTTGGGACGGACCTCGAAATTTTGAACCGCGGTCAGATGACGAGGACGACAGCTGAGCTGCCACCCTCTCTCCGAACTTCCACACCACAACAGCGAGAGGACGTTTGGTCCTGACGGATTTAACGTGCACCAGACCCGCTTCTTCGGTGGAATCGGGTCTCAAACCTGAAACCCACCGGCTCCGATGCTGCGGCTCCGATCTTCAAATATTATCTAAATTATAATTTGTTTTATAGTTATTGTTTGATAAAATAGTTATAGCTTTTAATTATATTTATAGTTTTAACACTATAATTTCTACTTTTTACACATTTTCTAACTTGACGTGCAATTACGTTGTAATTAAACTTCACTATCAATTATTTTTAAGTAATTGCAGTCTGAAGAATTGTTCAATTTTTAATTTAAGTTTAATTCAAAAACAGCGATATTTACAAAAAAAAAAAAAAAAAATGCAAGTCTGTTTGCTACAAAAAATTTCAAAGGTTGCGTTAGTTAAGTGCTTTATTAAAAAAGAAATTCTCTTTTGAATGTCTGTAGCCGCTTCTGTTGGTATAGTGACTTGACAGGATGGCTAGTACTTACGAGAAGCAACGGCAATGCCTAAACTCTGTATTGCAGCAATCATTAAATTCACTTTGCAAATTCCATTAGTTTATCGCATCGATTGATAAAACTTGCACTACTACAAGGAATTCAAATCGAGAAAAATTTAAAGAAATTTATCAGTCAAAATTTGCGCAACTTTTATATATTTGTAAAAGTTTTGAATTTGGAGGATAATTTTATAACAGTTATTACATTTCAAAAACAGATTTTTAGTTCCGTGTTATTTGTATCAGTATTTCATGATACGATTGTTTCCAAATAATTGGTTTGATTTGGTTTTTTGGCACAAGGGCCATAGATTTGGCCATGCTGCGCCAGACTAGGTAAAATTCTTTCAAGTTAAAATTTCGAAATTCTGTGGTATAGAAATCAATGTGGAATAAAAATGAATAGCAGATAACCTTCAAAGAAGAAAGGACAGTATACTGAATGTGTGAATTGATTTTAAAAAGGGTAAGAGGTGTCATATGGAGTTTTTCAAAGTAAAGTAGATAAAACAATATTATTAGATTTTTTAAAAATGTAAACGCTGTGTATAAAAATTTGGGCATTCAGAAAGTATATGTTGGACCGAGAACACATTGGAGCTTCTTCTTCTAACAGCAGATGACGATGTGTATATCGAGTATGACCCACTCGTAATCTAGTGAAAATTGTAACCGCTTTTCTGTTAATTGGAGAAGGTCAAAGTTCGACAGTAGGTGTAACTTCGTGAAGCTTGTTTTCGCTTTCAATGTCCCATTCTCTTTGCCATTTGTTTAAAAGAAGTATTTTTATGTGCTTCTTCAAGTCTGTCAAATGTATAGTAGTATTCTTAGTGGCAGTCGCCACTTTGGCAGCCTTGTCTGCTCTTGTGTCCACAATTCCAACAGGGGATAGTACCCAGCATAATAAAACATTAAAATCTAGAGATGCTAGTTTATTTAAAATATCCAAAACATTTAAAACCAAGGGATGATAATGAGACTGAGGATGAAATGATTCGAGACTCTAATACACTAAGGGAGTCTGTGTAAATGATGAAATGTTTTTGACGACTATCAGAAATTTCTTCCAATGCATGTAAAATAGCAGTTATCTCTGCTATGAACACCGAACAGAAACAATTAATTTTAAAAGAATACACATTATCTGGGGAAATAACTGAAAAAGATACATTATTAGCTGATTTAGATCCATCTGTGTAAATTGTATTGTATCCAAATAATATATATTGTAATAATATATGTAATATTGCCGCATTGAAAAGAGGCAGTTGACTCTCCATGGCCGAATGGTCAAGGCACTGATCTCATAATCAAGAGATTGTAAGTTTGAATCCCGCTAGAGACAATGCGATTCACAATTTGTGTAAACATTTAATTCATTGATTTCATGGTCCAGAAGATTCTGGACAATTCTTTAGTTTACTAGACAAGTGTTCTGGACTTTTCTTACTGTCACCAGAAAAGTATACTGGAACTTTCCCTGCTAGTATAAAAGCAGAAGATTTGTCAGTCATTGTGTTCTCAGTTCAGAGTTGAGTTAATAAATTGGTTTAGCTCTACTTCTAGTGTGTGTCATTGCGTTCCACACTAAAGTATCTACGTGACAATATATATTGTATCCAAACGAATCCAGATATTTAAGAAAAAATTACAGATATTATATGCTATTTGAAAAGTTTAAAACTTGTTTATAAGCTTTCTAATTAAAAAACCCGATACTGTCGTTATTTACTCGAGTTGCCTTTTTATCCTGTAGCTTGCTTGAAATTGTATAAAGTAATAAAACACTAGTGCTTACTCGCTCCAATCAAATGGTTTAAAAAATTTCCGCGATCATAAAACTGCAATAGAATGCATTGCCCTACCTTATTTCAAAATGCATTAGTGATTTATTTATGTGATTACGCTTCTAATTGTATTCTAAAATTCCAGGGAAAATAACAGAAATTCCTCAAAAATAAAAGCAATCAACGATGCAACAGCATAAAGTGCGAAATTCATTCACATACGATTGAACGTACACAGGGTCGTAAATCTAAAATTTGCCATAAATTTAAGGCACATTATACTGACTAAAAGGTAGTTTTCTGTTTATGTGAAAGAGAAGGACAATTGCATATTTCTAAAATTTGCAATTTTTATATACTTACCTTGATTTTTTTCACATTGGTAGTAGGGCTGCGGTGGCCTAGTGGTAAGGCCCCGGCTTCGGAACCGGAGAGTTTTAGTTTCGTGATCCGATTCCACCGAAGAACCGTCGTGTAAGCGGGGCTGGTGCCCGTTAAATCCGTCCGGGTTACCTACTGTTGGTGTAGTGTGAAGAGGGGGCTCCCAACTCAGGTATCGTCCGCGTCATTTGACCGCGGTTCAAAATGACAAGGTCCGTCCCAAAATAGCCCTAGTGTTACTTCAAAACGGGACGTTAATATAACTTAACTTCACATTTATAGTTTTGTGCTTTTAAAGTATAATTTAGAAGGCGAATTTCCCGATAAGCTAGTGTTCGAAAATTCTTTAAATATTTACTCTTGTTAATAATATAATGTTTCCATATTTTTTTGAACAGTTAATAGCCTACTTTGATTTAAATTCTGATATCACATTAGAGACGGCATCCGGTAATTGATTGGGGAGAAATGATATAAAAATTACATTAAATTACAATGGCGAATGATGAATTATATTATAAGACTTTAATAATGAAAATGCGACTTAAAAGTGGTCAAAGTGTAATCACATCTATAATACCAAACAATATTCGGAATAATTAAAACTTTTAAATAAATCCATAAAAAATTGGAAATTTTAAAAATCCTATTGCCTATTCAAAATCAGAAAAGAACAAAAATAAATAAATAAAAGAATTTTTTTAATGAAAATGTTTAATTCAAATACTTAAAAACCGAAAGAAAAAAAAACTTGTAAAAGTATCAGAAATCCAGATAAAACTTCAGAAAAAAATTGAAAGCATTAATTAAATATATTATGGATGGGATTAAAATGGTAATTTGTTTGGAGCATTTTTATCAATGTCATATGTTGCTCTCGTTTCTGCGTTCTCCTCGAACCTCTTTTTAATAAAAAAAAAAAAAAATGCATATTTTACATTTTATCTTAGTCATAAAAACGTGCTGAAAAAACTTTTTTTTAAAATTTATGTCAGCAGTTACAAAGCTGTTACTAAAACGCAAATGAACTTAACCAAATTAGAAATAAATATTAAGTTTAATGCAAAAAGGACCAAAAGAAAAACGTGAAGAAGACTATCTCAAGGGTTACCTTCATACAGGGATTCAATCTGGGATTTCTCGTGATGAGGGGACAATATTTTTGGACGAAAGTCAGACCCCTCACAGAAAAAATCCCAGATTTGAATTCCGGCTTGAAGGTGACCCTTGAGATAGTCTTCAAGTCGGATTCATCATGTCTTTCTTTTAGGTTCTTTTTGCATTAGACTTAATATTTATTTCTAATTTGGTTAAATTCATTTCTGTTTTAGTTGTAGCAGCATTTGCGCTCTCTAAATAGAATGTATCTTTTATTAGCTTGGTATAGGAAATAATTATTTTTAATAGAATTTAATAATGATTGTTTTGGGGTTGATAGTTTTTTACTTTTCATTTATCTCACATTTATGAAATAATCTAACTTTGATAGATTTTTCATTATCTATAATTGATCTTTTTCATTATCTAATATATTCATAGTGTGTGTATATTTACAACTGTTTCTTTTCTTTTCTAGATTATCACTGTTGCAATAGCACGGATGACTATATACGTGACAACAGGAGGCATTGACAGCAAGAGCAACTCAATGACAACTAAATAATCAAGTTATGAGGATTCATTCAATCCATGAGTAGAGCTTATAACTGCAAGACATTCGACTGAAATAGATACGCTTAAAGACATTGCTTAAAAGTGAACTTTTGTACGACATGCATTTTAGATTTAATTGAGAAGCACATCAACGAATGTCTTCCCTTCCTGTCAGTGCATCTACTAGTAAATGCATATGGCTTCCTCTTTAAACGTATTGCTGAACCAGCCGAAAATTATAATCACTGCTGTAGTCCCAAAAGGGCATTAGCTGTATCGGATGGCATGGAAAGTTGCCTCAGAGAATCAAGAAAATTATGTTCTATAAAAGTTTGAAAGTACTTTTCCGAATACGGTATTATATCTTCGGTAAATTTAATAGCTAATCAAATGTGGCACTTAAAACCGTTACGCAAAGGTTATGGTAACACCATAATGATTACACAAAAACAGAAAAATTTGAGTGTTTGATTTTTTGTTTTTCTTTTTGTAATAAAAAAAAAACAGAATTAATATCAATAAGTTTTATTTTTCCACGTGATATATTTTTTAAAATATATTAGGGTGTCCCATAAGTTTCTTTCCTATTTGTAATATGTAATGAATATGCAATATTTACTTCTTAAGATATTATTTATTTTGTTATATAAGAAACCTTTTGCTGTATTACCTTCTTCCATCTGTCCGAAAGTCTCATTATGCCTTTTTTCCAAAATGGTTGTGTTTTGGAAAAGAAATAGTCCTCGAGGTGCGCTTTTATTTCGCTGATGAATTAAAATATTTTAAGGACAGAAAGAAGTAATAATCAGATGGAGCGAGATCTGGAAAGTATTCAGGATGCGGTAGAACATCCTAATCAAACTGTAAGAGCTTCTCTCTTACGACTAATTCAATATATGGTCTCATGTTGTCATGATGAAAATCAACGGCACGTCGGTTCATTAATTCTAACCGGGTTTTTTCCCGGTTATTTCATTTTGGAAGATAAATTTTTATTTGAAAATTATCAGATCTAATAAATTATTTCAGTTGGAATTTCAATAAAATTGTCCTGAATTTTGACAGAGAAGTGAAAAAACAGTGAAGTTTGTTTTGACTGGTTGCAGAATGCTAACATAATATAAATGTGTTTTTTTTTCATTTAATTGTATTGATGTTTATAAATGGCAACTTACAGTTCTTTGTCACATGCACTGTATAAAGCGGAAATATTTACTTATATCTTCCGAACTTTTTGATATGTTTCATTTACTATGATCTGTTCTATACAGACGTTTTAATAAGGTAAATTAATTTTTGAAAATTGTTGTCTGTTCTCGGAAGACAACATATTTGTGTTATATGTGGTTTAGTGTAGTTTCTACTGTATTTCACGTAATATCTAATAAAGATGTCTAATTTATTCAATTCAAATTATTTCGTTAAAAATCTACATCAAAAATTATTTTCTTTAAAAAATTACACTTCTCTGCGAAATTCCTCGAACTGAGAAAAATGATGCAGAGATAAATGCTTAAGACTATAATAAGTAAGAATATTAATGAAGAATATGAAGAGAAAAATATAGTATAATAAAAACAAAATACTATATAATAAAAACAATACTTCTTCCGCCGGCGTCTTGGCATAGGGGTAGCGCGTCTTTCCCTTGATCTGGGCGTCCTGGGTTCGAGTCCGGGTTTGGGCATGTTTGTTCTTCCGATGTTCTATAAGTATGAATGTGCCCCCCTGTAAAAAGGGATTGTGCAAGCGAATGTGATGCGTGAGTAGCAATGTCGTACTCTTGGCCAAAGTTCGCTCTACGATGAAAACAAGAGGCGCTCCCCCTTAGGCTTAAATCGGCTGTCTTTGAACAGCGGGCTTGTCCATAGCAAGTGCCATAAGAAACAACATACTTCTTCCAAATAAAAATTCCTCTGTTATACGAATAAAAAATAGGTATTCTTATGTATAGGTATCCTTATGTATAGGTATCCTTAAAATATGAATGAGGCATCTTTCATCCAGGAAAAATTCATAATATGACATATCATAGTATATCAATATTTATGTCATTCCAAAATTTAAATACAATCTCATTCTGGAGGAGGAGTTTTAAAAATGGTTTGAATAAAACCTGGCAAGTGATTTTTAAAAGTATTTACACGGCGCAAGAGAGAACAGAGATAATTTGTTGGGTATGAAATTTTATTTATAAAAAGATTTTTCATACTTACTTTCTTCATTTTTGCAATTTTTTTAAAAAAAGGTTCTACTAGAAATGAAGTTAACTGAGAATCTTGAATCATGCATTATTATGTCTCGATGAATAGATATAAACATCGATATAAAATCACATATAAGCATCCAGAATTAATTTTATCTCTTCTGATAACATAAAATACAATTTTATCATTATCGACCGAAACACGATTCAGTAAGCCGTTCTTTCAAATAAAAATTATTTGATTTCACAGATTGTATTTAGACTGCTTTCAGTTTCTGCGCATACTTGAAGAATTTGTGTTATAAAAAGATGATAGATATTTTCAAGATTGTATTACACTTGTCAAGTCAGCAGGTCGAAGTCCCACAGATTCTGTTCTTTCATGTTTTTACCTACACAATAGAAGGTTCAGTACCGCGTTAAGTGACAACGTCTACTTTTATAAATGAATACATAATAAAAAGCTTTTCATTTTCAAACAAGGGAACGTTTTAGTTTTCAAAAAATGTTCATAAGCGGTGCTATAAAAAAAAAACTGAATTTTATTTAAATCAGAAAATCAGCTAATAGAAAGCAGATTTATTACTGAAATTCTTTTATTTATTTTATATCTTCAAAGATTATCTGCTATTTTATAATATTTTAAAACTACTCAGTAAGATTTTCTTATTTTTAAATAAAAAACTATTTATTTCTGTATGAATGAGAATATAAAATTTATTTTAAATTCTCATTCATACATCATTCTCATATATTTTTATATTTTATTTAATATTATTTTAAAAAATTAGCTGTTAACTTACTTGTACAAATTTTTTTTCATAAATTAATGTTTATTAACTGAACAAAGGGAAACATAAAAGTAAGAATTTTAAGAGCTCCATACATAAACCACATATTTTTAAAAACAAATATTATAAAATCAGGCAAAACTTTTTCAAAATTTATTTCCATTTTGTAGATGTTCCATTAAATATTTCACAAGCTGAATCATATATTTAGTTACTTATAAATCCAATGTGAAACGCATGGCGGATTAAGATATCTGCTACTATAAAAATCAGGCATTTTCTTCTCCAAAAAAAGAATCTACAGATCACAACTTTTTTTTAATGAATTTTATTTACAGAATCATCTTTAAACTTATAAATTAAAAACTAGAGTAAGCTTTATATTGTTCTTTCCACACCGTAAGATTATTCCATTCATATTGATGGCAAAATTAACACTGTTTGTTTGTACTGAATACCACATTTTTCTTGATCTGAATCAACACTAATCCTGCAATTCATTTCAACCTCGCAGGCATATGAATGTATTAAATAAGAATTTCCATATCTGTGCAATTTTCTGCAAGCTTATGCTTTTATTCAATGATAAGAATGACATTTCAAGCCCTCTATCTGAGTTTAAACATGATTGATGATGATGATGATGCCATGTCCGCGTTACCACGGAAGTGGGTGCAGTAGCTTCTGAGGGTAAAGACCCTTGAGCACACAAGGGCAGAAGTCTGATTTCTAACATATGTAGATGGCATTCACACAAACACAAACACCTGTTGTTTTACAAGGCGGGGGGGGGGACTCACAAATAGAACACACGTTTCACACACCTCACAAATAGAACACAGAAGAATAACAATCATACCTAATGATTGCAATACCGGTTTACCGGGATACCGAATACCGGTATTTCGAGCCATTTGTACAATTTCGTAATACCGGTATTCACAAGTTTAAATACCGGTTTTTCGGTATTTACCAGAAATTTTTAAAATTGTCTCCTCTATATGTTCAGGTATCGCGAAACATAGCAAAATAGTATACGTTTTTGTTTTTATGTCTCCCTAACGGGCGAAATTAATTAGCTAATTAATGGCTTAATTAATTGCTTAAATCTAAATTAGCGAAACATGGATTATCCCTGAAAGAAAATATTGTAACCATAACGACTGATGGCGCAACAATTATGAAAAAAATTTAGAAGTAATAGATGTATTATACCAAAAAAATAAAGAACAGAAGAATCCAAATATTGTGGATATAGAAATTTCGGATTCCAACTTTGAAAAGAGTAAGAGTGAGAGTGATATTGACAATGAAGATAATGACAATATAATTGTTGAAGAAGATATTGCTAATGAGGATGAAATATTAACCTATCAAGAAATGCTTCCTTTAATTTATAAAGTTCGAAAAATGGTTAAGATATTTAAACGTTCCCCTATAAAAAGGGACATATTACTAAAATATATACTAACTGAAAATAAAACAGAATATATGTTAATATTAGATTCTAAAACACGTTGGAACAGTTTACTCCTAATGATGGAACGATTTTTGAAACTGAGAAATCCAATACAAAAGCAATAATCGACTTAAACCTGTAAATTAATTTTTCAGATAGTGAATTCGACTTAATATCTAGAACTATATCAGCTCTATTTCCAATAAAACTGACTATTGAGGCATTATGTCTGAGAGATTCTAATTTATTAACAGCTAATGCAATAATAAATTTCATGTTGCAGTCACTGAAAGAACAGCACACGTCACTATCTGAAGAATTATATATTACATTGAAAAATTGCACAGAAGATAGGCATACCGAAATAGAAAATGTCTTATGGTATTTACATAATTATAATGATTTTAAAAATGAAAAAGAAGAAAAGAAAATAACCAATTCAAATCTGATTAAGTTTACAGTAAATTTTCTTACAATTTTTTACCCACAAACCTATCCACATTCAGAAGAATTCGGTTCAATTATCGAAGATTATGATGTCACTACTGTTGATAGTGAAAACTAATTGTCTCTTGAACAAAAATTAGAATGAGCGATAAATAAAAAAAATTAAACGAACCAAAATACAATGCAGAAATTAGCTATATCCAAAATCCTTTGACGAGAAATCGATTTATTTTATTTGAAGATAAGGGGTTTAGAGATAAATACTTGGAAAAAGTATATCGCGCATTGCTAACAGTACCACCAACTAGCGTAGATGCCGAAAGAGCGTTTTCGACAGCTGGTAATTTTTACATAAAATTACTTTTCAGGCTTAATGACAGTACAATTGCTGCATTATGTTTTTTAAGATCACATTTCAAAAATTTGTGATAGTACCACAGACTGAATTTACACTTTTTATTTACACTTTTTTTGTGATTTAAATAAATAAGATGTTTCTTTACTTTTTTGTGATTATATACTGTTATAATTTATAAGTTACAAATTATTTTTTGTGACATTTACACTCTATAATAAAACTGGCAAGTAAAACAAAGAAACACCTGTGTTTTCTTTTTTTTTTCTAAAATTTCTAATACCGGTATTAAAACCGGTATCCCGGTATTAAGATTTAAAAAATACCGAATACCGGTATTGATATTTTGGTCCGGTATTGCAACCCCTAATCATACCCGAACCAAACCAATTCGGGACGCCCAGATCACGGGGAAGACGCGCCTGTCCCTAAGCCAGGAGCCGGCTTTAAATATGATTTATTATAATTTAGTTTATCCTTCAACAATAGTGTTGTCTTCTTCATTAATTGAAGTGTAATATTTATAATTTATTAATTAAAATACATTGCGGTCTTTGTTGTTTTGGCATCATTAGATAAAACTAAACTCGAATTTTCTATCAATAATTTAGTTAATTGAAAATTAGCTCCTACCCACTCGATTCAAATCTCCGGAGCCCACCTGCTGCCGGCCGAACGGAAGTTACTAAATAAATACACAACATGTTGACCAAACTGTGCTTACAAGACAAATATAAAGAGTACGATTTGATAACATAACCAACAAATGGTAAGGAAACAAAAAATTTTTAAAGCGAGTAAAAATTAAATATGCTTACGTTGTAGCTTTGATTTTAAAATTGGTGAAACAAAACAAAACAAAAACTTGATACTATTTTCCTCAATCGTTCAATAGAAACACGTGAACAAATGGTAAAATGCAAAAGTGGATTATTATTAGAATTATGAAAGGATACATTCAGCGGAGTATTTCAAGTAACATAGAATTTGCAAACTGAATGAATTATTATATGCTATAATAAATTTGCTTTCAATAGTAACAACTGAAATATCATAGATTAGTCATTCTACAATATGTACTACTATATGTTGATTATCATCTGGTACCACCGACTTGAATACCACAGAATTTAAGAAAAGGGTTTTGATAAAGATGAATTTAGTTCATTATAATAATGTCTTATTTTAATAATACACAAGGATTTAAATGGGATGGATTGCGTTATTTTAAATTATGAGCACAAGACTAAGTCAATATACCTTCATTCTTTCCGACCCATTTTGAAACACTGATATCATATCAGCAGGGAAATGTTTGATTCCCCAGAGAATCAACGTGCATTAGGTCCTTTTACTCATTTATCTCTCTCTCTCTCTCTCTAAATATATATATATATATATATATATATATATATATATATATATATATATATATATATATATATATATATATATATATATATATATATATATATATATACAGGGTGTTGTAGAAGAGTAGAACAAGCGCTACTTTCCTTCGCTATTATTATTTCTTAGTCTTCAAAAAATGTGTATAAATTGTAAAACTTGATGCAAGAAAAAGTATACAGAAAATTGCGCGATTTTTTTGTATCAAGAAATGAGTTTGATGGAACCGGTTGAATTTAATTCTTGCACCTTCCAACTTTCATGAGCGTAATCAGGTGATAAATAAAATTTTCATAAATAATTCTTCCTTTCTTTGGATGGTTATTATTTTATATTATTGGGCTCTTTAGAAAATAAAAGTTTTGCCACATAAAACAAAATATATATTGTAATGGAACTGTTTTTTTTTCAAAACTTTCACATGTTTTAATCGGGCTTACTTACAATTTATTGATATTTATTATTCAGAAAGATGTTTTAAATGAAATATAAATTAGATTTTTCTCATATATGCGGTAGATGGCAGCACGAGCAGTGGAGCCAATGAGGGTTTTTCCCTCCCTTCTCCTCCTACCATCACTCCTTCCCTTTCGAGCTATGGAATCAACGAGGTATGAATTTATCCAGGAGTGTTTTCTTTCCCAACTGTTAGAAAAACTTTAACAATGATGAAATACATTCATAAGATTACGAAAGTCATTTTTTTATCTTGTCTTTAAACTGTTTTGTGAAAAAATAATTAAAATATAAAATTACTCTAATGAACAATTCTCATAATCATTGCCTGCAAAATCAGCAATTTATTAAAATATCTACATTCATAAAAATATAATAATATATAAATTATTCTGCTGAACAATTCTCGTAATTATTGCCCGGATTTCCATTTTATTTATTTATCTTAATATGCTGAACAATGCTCGAAATCATTGTCTAAATTTCAGTTAAAAAATAATAATAAGTCTGCTCAACAATTCTTGTATTCAATGGCTGAATTTCAGTTTTTATAAATATGGAATTTTTTAAAAGACCTGTATTCAAAAATCGTATTATCAAATTCAGTCGTGAGCCTATTGCTGTAGAAACTCCCTCTTTTCCTATCTTCGAAGTCATTCTATTAAACTGAATCGAGAGGTTTCTTTAAATTGGAAGGAGATACCTGAAAACCAACTTCTTTATATTAAGCCACATTATTGAAAGAAAAAAATGTTTCGCCTATGGGTTCAAATAAATTGAATCTTGTTTTACATACAAATGTTCGCCTTCCAATGCATTCCATAAAGCTATTTTGCCTTTTTCTAAGACTAAAATGCTATTGGGGAAAGCAACAATTTCAGAGACGTGTATTTATATCTTATTCCTTCCAATGGAGAAGATTTTATTTTTCTTTAAATTGTAAGAATATTTGTGACAGAAAAATTCGGCGACATCAAGGCGATATGTACTCATAAATATATGCTTCTCTCGTAGCTTATAGCTCCAAATACACCGCAACATACGTTCATTTCCCATTTCATTGTATTCAACTGATTTGATGTTTTATATAAATTGGCAAAATATACGAACAAAAAAGAATCAATGACGAGGTTTATCCATAAATGTATGTTTTAGCATTTTTGTAATCTATAGGCCAAATGTTTAAATGCAATATATAAAAATTCAGTTCGCTTTTTATCTCATCAAACGTATTTGGTACTTTGTTTGAATTTATATGATATCGTTGAAAAGAGGCACTGGAGACTCTACGGAATTTATGTACCAAAAAGCATGTGTTGACGTTTCTTTCAATAATCTGTCTCTCCAAAACTTTTTTAAATTGTCATTCTTTGAAATACTAAAGTAATTTCTTTTAGGATTGGGTGAAATTATTTTCGATTCGTAAGCTGAAATTTTGTGGCAATTAATTGTTATTTAAATACAAAAAAAGAATTTTATATCTTTTAGTTTCAGTTATAATTGCAACAAACTTTTCTATATTCTATTGATTTTAAGCATACAAGGTATTTTAATAAAATAATAGCAAAGATAACGCACTTATAAGATTTAAATTGTATTAGTTTTTATGGCTTGTAATGTTTTCAACCTTATTAAAGAAATATTGATGTTTTTAGATAGACTAGTTTAAAATTTCTTTTTTCATAAAGAAAGATGTTCTCGAAATAGCATGAAAATTAATTGCTTGCTTGTATGTAACATTTTGACAAATGAAAGATAATACGTCTGTAAATAATAATTGGGATTATAGTGTATATGTCATGTTACGCCAATTTATATCTCAATAATAATTTCTTTCCTTCTTTTATCATTTTTTTTAGTTTTCAATAATAAAATTTCAAGATCAATAATTTTTCTACTATTTTCTTTTGAATTCTTTACAGGAAGCCCACAAAGATTGGAATACAATTTCATTTTCTATCCCCTCTTTGGGACATAACTGCTTGGAATTTCACAAAAATTATTGAAATTGATAAATTATTCAATAGATACAGAGCATGAAGTTGTTTGAAGACTACATTAAGAATTGAATTAGAAAAACAACAACGCTACATTTCGGTGGCATGTGTGTCAGGAGTTATTTTATTATTGGTGTATATAAAAACATACAGTGGCATTTTTTTAAATGTGGTATCGAATGCAATAAACTGTTTTCCCTAATTTATCCATTATTTTTAATGATAGGATTTTAATATCAATAATTGTTCTATTATTTTACCTCATATTCAGTATAAAAATCCACGATGATCCTAATGTTATTTCTCTTTTGTAATATAACTTGCGAATATCCACTTTCAGGTATGCAAGTCTTTCAAAACTATGTTGTGCACTGAATAAAAACTAACTACATTACATCATGGCAACTTATATATCATACGTGGCCTAATTGTTAGAACATGAAACAAACTGCAAGTGCTACTGTCAATAAAAATATCAGAAACCCTAATTTTTAATTCTCAGTCAAATTTGATAATTTCAAATTCTATAAGCAATGAATATCATAAGCAAATTCCAGATTGATGCAGTAATTTCTGGGAGAGGTGGTTATAATATATACAGACTACATTTAGCTGATAAATTTTATAGGATCTTGGATAAGTTTCAAAGCTCTTGGATGATACAGAACTTAATAAAAGAGACTCTTTCTTCAATTCCGCATGTTAAACTCCCACTGAATTTGATGTTTCGAGTTTTCCGTACCATACCTTAACTGTTGAAAGCTATGTTAAAATTATTGCAGAATCTACAGAACAGCATATTTGACTAATAAATATAAGATACTAAAATCGGTTTGACAGAGTATGGGTGGAAGCCGAATTGCAATCCTCTCTTCTTAATGTGTTGTTTTGGGCTATTTCATAAAAAAAAAATCTGAAATAGGAAAGAATAAGGAAACGATGCGCCTTTATCAGAAACATATGTATAAAATCCCTCGTATTAGCAAATTATCAAGAGAACCTTTTATTACTTAAAATGCTTCAGCATCTCTGTTCATAAAACGTCAAAAAACTAATTGCTTAAACCCTAAATTCTAAAATGTCAGGTCGTTTGCGCAAACTCAAATTGTAATTTACGGTTTAAAGATTTAATTTTTCTATCATCAACCATTTAAAATGAAGAAGTTTGGCGCTATTGAAAATTGTAAACCTGTGTAAAGGAAAGCTTTAGAGGATTTTTTTTGTCATTTTTTTTTCTCGTAGCTGCAGGCGTTTTGAACGAATTAAAAATCCAAAATAGAAACTCAAATTTTCAACAATTTTTTCTTTATAAGCATGCAAAGAAGCACTTTTTGAACTTTGTTTGTCATTAGAAAATTTTATTTTAACGCTCTGCCTTATTCCGCATGCATGGCAACATCTTTCTACAGAAGCCCTTCAAGTGATAACGGGAATTTTGCCAATGGACCTCAGAGCAACGGAAATTTTCACTAAATTTCAAATAAGAACTTCTAGTAATAAAGTTAAAATAGGAAACAAATGCTTCAGAAAAAAAGATTATGAGATGTATTTTGACAAATTCGAACAACATCCTGCAGAATGGTTTATTCACGGTTTTCAAATTAAAATCCCAGATATGGATGGAATAGAAATTTTTACAGATGGTTCAAAAGATGAAAATAAAGTAGGAGCTGCAATAGTAGTATACTACTATGGGAAAGAGATCGATAAAAGTCTTGTGAAATTATCGAACCATGCCACAAGTTTCCAGGCAGAAGTGCAAGCTTTAAAGATGGCCATTGAATATTGTGAAAGGGTGGAGGACGGACAGAAGTGCTCAATTTTTTCAGATTCTTTCTCAGTCCTACAAGCCATACAATCTTCTCACAATTGTAATAAGGAAATATGGACGATAAAAGAAAAGATAAAAAGTGTAAAAACTAACAAGTGGATAGAGTTGAATTGGGTTAAGGCCCATATTGGGATATATGGTAATGAAAAGGCGGATCAATATGCAAAGTTGGCGGCACAGAAAGAGGATGTTGATATGGTTGTCCCCAAATCAAATGGTGTCTTAAAATGGGAATTAAGAGAAGAAATAAAGCTGCAATGGTTTGACAGATGGTATATGTCCAAAAACGGAAGAGTAACTTTCGATTTTATTCCTAATCCAGAAATAAAAATAAGAAGATACCATCCACTGATAATTCAAATTATATCAGGACATGGGAGATTTCCTGCATATTTCCAAAGATTTGGAAGAATGCAGGACAATAAATGCATTTGTGGAGGAATCGGTACTGTTTACCACTATTTAAAGGAATGTATTGAAATTTCGGAGCTAAGAAAAAATCTGAAAATTATAAATAATGACTTAAGTACAGTACTGATGGTACCAGGTAATCTTAAAACTCTGAAGGACATGATGTCAAAAATTGTCAGTTTTTTACCAACTATTTGAGAGTTTGTAGATAAGGCAGAAGGACAATAATTGACCACTTTGTGGCCAATTACCTCGAGGAGAATGTCAGTTTGACAAATCGGTCAATGCAAGGATGGACAATACTCAAGATAGCAGTCGGCCACAACAAATCCTGTCGATACTGCTACGTTCAGTGGTGGCGGGGTGGTCGGCTGCACGCAAGAAGAAGAAGCATGGCAACATCTAGTGAAGAATTTGATAAAATTATTTTCAGTAATTATTTTTAATAAAACATTATTTAAAATTATTTTATTTATTCTTTAATAATAACTGGTTATGAAATATAATAAATATTGAAAAATAATAAAAGGAAAATTTAAAGTCCACGCCATCATTATTGTACTAAAAATGTAAAACTTTTTCTTCTTAAAAATGTAGACTCCAGAAAAAATCGTAAATGTATGAGGTAGAGGAAACTTCTTTATTAAAAATAATTAAGTCGCGATTAATATTCATTAGAGTTTATCAAAAATTAAAATATATCACAACGTGATTATAATTTAAATTTATTTTAATTGTTCTTAGTAGCGTTTCAGCCATCAACGAATAACTTTTATATAAAAAAAATCTTCTTCTTAATGCATTAACAAAAGCATGCCCTTACGTGTTTTTTTAATTTTTATGTAAAAATTTTGGATGCCCAATGAAATCGCTCTTCATGAATCCTGAATTGGTAATGGGTTTCTTGAAATGAAATGTTTCAACAAAAACACATTTCAGTCTAATAAAGAGCCTACAATCAAGAATAGGTTGAAATAGTGTATGATTGTCCATCGTTTTATGAAAGAATTTGAAATTATGATACTATACATATCTCTCGATAATTATTGATAAATATGTTTTAAAACGAGATAACATATTATAATATAAATATTTTATTCAACAAGGTTATAAAAATAAAACAAATCAGAAATACATGTTATTATGCAGAATATTGCATTCTATTTATAATATAAAATCTCATGTAAAATTCTGCACAAAAGCAAATTAAATAGGCAAATATTTATAAGAAATTATTTTTTTTCAAAACAAATACAGTTTTGCATTACAAGGAAAAAAATATTATTTTTTCCACAAAGATTTCGAACAACAGAAATTCATTAACATAAGCATATGATGATAGATCCAATGATTCATCAAGATTTTAGAGCATATTTTCGAAAGATTATGATAAATTATTGAACAAATATTTTAGGGTTAAAATAAAAAAATCATGTTTTTTAACTTTTAGATTCAACATAATTAAATAGAATTTTAGAATTAACATAATTAATAAAATAAAGGTGAGTGGCATGACAATCAAAAGCAATCAAGTGAAGCAATTTTTCTGTAAGCATACGATTTGTCTTCTAATGCGCACATATTCGACTATCTTGAAAATTTTCAGACGAAGCTCCGTTTCGTTTACTTTGATGTTAAGCATGGATCCCTTAACGTATGTAAAAGGTCAAGAATAGCAATGAAATAGAGTAAGTCGCGTAATTCAATCGGCGTTCAATGCTTTTCTTACCCAGGCCAAAGTGTTTCACAGAAGCAAATGAAAAGCGCTTCGTCTCACTGATCTGCCATTTTGAATTTGGTTCAGGATGCATTACAGCTTATGCGACATTCAACTCTCATACAAATCCAAACATATTACACTTTTCACATTTGTATTTATTAAGCTTATATGAGTAATATTTGATTGATAAGGTGTACTAAAATTTCGACTGCTTCGATCAGTTTTCGAATTATTGCATGCAGGAAAAAAAATATTTTATTTGCAGTTGCAAAAAAATTCAACTTTCTACTTGTTAAATTTGTTTATACATTGGAAAATAAGAATTCAATTTATATTAAAGTTTATATCTTCTACGTAAATAGATTAATAGTTTCTGAAAAGATCGATTGCATCAACAAGTTAAGTGTATCATTGTACACTATCGAAAATGTTCAGTTAGCGCAGTTTTGGTTAAAGCTGGGCTGAATGAACAATCTAAAATACCCATGATGAGCACATTTTTGAATAAAGGTTGCATTACTTAACCCTTTGACTATTAACGAGGTATTTACATCCCACTGATCTTTTAAAATTAGTTTAAATGGTAACAATACTTTTTGGGTGGTGGTGGGAGTATTTGGCCATCCTTTCCGAAGCTCTGATTTAAAAATGATTTAAAAAATGCTGAATAAATTTATCTCATGTAGAATCTATTCACTTCACTTGCTTCGAAAATAAACAGTTTTTAACAAGTTAAAAAAATTCGTACTGAAAAGGAGTTAAATAAATTACGATACAGTAAGATTAGAGAGCTCCAAAGGAAAATATATTGAATCTTAGCAACAGCACTGAATCATAAGCATTTTCTGCAACAACACAAAACAGCCCCAATTCTGAAGCCTAGAAAGGAAAATGAAATGTTCTCGCTAAAAGCACAGTTTCAAATATCTTTATTTTTAAATGAACTAGTAATTGGGAATTTATGTCAACTTCCTTTGCATCTGTTGTATTTAACTATATCTTAACTTTTTTTTTAATTCCAAAATATACTTCAATAGCAGGACATCCCATAAAAAATGAATTGTTTCTCAAATGCATCAAATCAAATCTCGAGAAAAATATTATTTCAAATCAATGTTTATAAAAATAATAAGACATATTAAATTATAAAAAGAAAACGAAATATAACACACAAGCCATACTTTCTAATTAGGAACATACAATAGGTAATAAATTATTTACAGTGAATTTTTCAGAATATCTGAAAAACTTAAAACGGAATAAGGCGGTTTCCGCTTGGGAGGAAAAATATTGGTAGATGTCTGAAGAATGACAACATTCATTTGAGTAAAGGGAAATACTGGGGGAGGGGGGGGGGGTTATAATTAAATTTATCCTATAAACAGCATCCTACAACGCAAACGGGTGAACGGATTGCAACGAAATTCGGTATATAGTCTAAACACGAGATGTTCTGAGGAAATTTCGAAAAAGAAAGAAAGAAAGAAAAAAACAGTTCCAAATTGTCCACCAGAGGGCGCATTTTCCGGAAAAACATGAATTTTAACACAATAAACAACCAAAACGGAATAGAGAAACAATATTAACATCACAACTAGGGATTGCAATACCGGTATACCGGGATACCGAATACCGGTATTTTGAGCCATTTTACAATTTCGTAATACCGGTATTCACAAGTTTAAATACCGGTTTTTTGGTATTTACTAGAAATTTTTTAAATTGTCTCCACTATGTGTTCAGGGATCGCAAACATAGCAAAATAGTATACGTTTTTGCTTTTATGTCTCCCAAACTGGCGAAATTAATTAGCTAATTAATGGCTTAATTAATTGCTTAAATCTTATTTAGCGAAACATGGATTATCCCTGAAAGAAGATATTGTATCTATAACGACTAATTGAGCAACAGTTATGAAAAAATCTGGTAAGTTGATTGGTGCAAATCAGCAATTGTGCTATGCTCATGGATTTCAATTAGGGGTAATAGATGTATTATACCAAAGAAATAAAGAACAGAAGATTCCAAATATTGTGGATATAGAAACTTCGGATTCCGACATTGAAGAGAGTAAGAGTGAGAGTGATATTGACAATGAAGATAATGACAATGTAATTGTGGAAAAAGATATTGCTAATGAGGAGAAATACTAACCCATCAAGAATTGCTTCCTATAATTTATAAAGTTCGAAAAATTGTTAAGATATTTAAACTTTCCCCTACAAAAAACTCCATATTAAAAAATATATACTGACTGAAAATAAAACAGAATATATGTTAATAATATATTCTAAGACACGTTGGAACAGTTCACTCCTAATGATGGAACGGTTTTTGAAATTTAGAAATCCAATCCAAAAAGCAATAATCGACTTAAACTTGCAAATTAATTTTTTCAGACAGTGAATTCGTCTTAATATCCAGAACTATATCAGCTCTACTTCCAATAAAACTGACTATAGAGGCATTATGTGGGAGAGATTTTAATTTATTAACAGCTAATGCAACAATAAATTTCATGTTGCAATCATGAAAAAACAGCACAAATCACTATCTGAAGAACGTAGACGTAGATGCCGAAAGAGTGGTTTCGACAACCGGTAATTTTTACACAAAATTACTTTTCAGCTTTAATGACAGTACAACTGATGCATTATGTTTTTTAAGATCACATTTCAAAAATTTGTAATAGTATCACAGACTGAATACTGATATTTACACTTTTTTTGTGATTTAAATAAATAAGTTGTTCCTTTACTTTTTTGTGATTCTTTATATACTGTTATAATTTATAAGTTCCATATTATTTTTTGTGATATTACACTCTCTTATAAAACTGGCAAATAAAACAAAGAAACACCTTGTTTTCTTTCTTTTTCTAAAATTTCTAATACCGGTATTAAAACCGGTATCCCGGTATTAAGATCTAAAAAATACCGAATACCGGTATTGAAATTTTGGTCCGGTATTGCAATCCCTAATCACAACTGATCAGTTACGATCTGCTGTTGAGCACACTGTCCATCGACTTGAAATTTTTCGCAAGTGAATGAGAGTTGCCACATGGAGTACCTTTCCCTACATCGTCTTGGACACGAATAACAATTGTTCCATTAGTGTACTCTTGTCCTAATCTGTATTTGTTTCTGCAAACTGAACTGTTTTTTCCTCCTCAAACAGTGCACTGTTATTTTTTCCTTACCTTTACTTAATGTGATTCGATGACAAGGTGATCAGAAACTAGTCAATAAATATTAATATTGTTTCTGTATTCCTTTTTGATAGTTTATTGTGTTAAATTTAATGCTTTCTGGAAAAGGAGCCCACTAGTAGACCTTTTTTAACTATTTTTTTTTCGAGATTTCGTGAGCGCATATCGTGTATAGTGTATATACCAAATTTCGTTGAAATCCGTTCGCCCGTTTGTGTTGTAGGATGTTGTTGTGCAGGAGAAGTTTATTTATAACCCCCCTGTACTTTATCTATATATATATCACATACATACAATTTTTAAAATGTCAAGTACATTTTCAAAAAACATTTTGAAAATAATCATATAATTAATACAAAAGTTTAAAACAATAAGAAAAATAACACCTATGACTAAAACGTAACATAGTGTCTTGCTTTTCAAAACAACTCTATGATATAAAGTCCGATTTTATGATTAACCATTGCTTTTCGTTCTCCGTTAAGTTCGAATAAACTGAGAGATCTCTTTGACCTACCTTACATTATGGTTTCGAAGCTTTTTAAAAAATATTTCGACGAGTGGAACAAATTTTATCTTCAAAACCGAAATTGCGTTATCTCTCATACATCTCAGACGCCAATACTCGCAAATCATCTGTCTCCATTTTTCTTAGTATATTTCATAACATACACTATTATAATTGTTTAACACAACGTAAATTTGAAATGGTGAGTAAATAGTTTATATATAGTAGGGTGTCCCAAAAGTTTCTTTCTCATCGCGCTAAGAATAGCCTTATTTGGCTCTGCTTGTGCAAACATGTAGGCTTAACCGTCTATGTCATCGGTTTCAGTCGTCCCAGAGCTCTACTACACCCAAGAAGAAACTACATCCAAATAAAGCTCTTTTGCCCATTTGGTGGGATTGGAAAGGCGTCATTTTCTACGAGTTCCTTCCTCAAGGTGAGACAATAAATTCTACGAAATACTGTCATGAACTGGACATGGAAACATTTTTAGCCATAGCTAAAAAATCGACCAGAATAAATAAACCAACGAGGCGTTGTTTTTCCTCATGACAACGAGAGACCACATATTGCATTAATTGTAAAAGAGAGGCTCATACAGTTTTTGATTGGGATGTTTTACAGCATACTGCATACTCACCAGATCTCGCTCCATCTGATTATTACTATTTTCTGCCCTTAAAAAATTCTCTTCGCGATAAGCACTTTGAAGCGATCAGCGAAATAAAAGCGCACCCCGAAGATTATTTCTTGTCCAAAACACAACAATTTTCGAAAGAAAGCATAATGTGGCTTCCTGAGAGATGGAAGAAGGTAATAGAGCAAAAGGGTTCTTATATAACAAAATAAATATCTCAAACAGTAAATATTCATATTAGAAATAGGAAAGAAACTTATGGAACATCCTAATATATATTTACAAAATTTAAACATTAAGATATTTTAGATAAAAATAAAAAAAGAGAGCGCCCGTGGGGAACTGAAGCATCTAATGTGGACTCAAGCATAAGTGCTCAAATGAATTAGGTTTTAAAATACGCCACTATTCTTGATCTTTACATGTTATGTACAATTTTCTATGCTTCCCAAAATATAAAAACATTGCATTTTCTCCATGATTTTAAATTCCTACAAAACATGCAATTCTGAAAATAAAATCTATTTATTTCCAGGAATCTTGAGATCTGCATGAATTCAGGAATCCTTTTCACAACTATCATGAGATTCTTCTCAATAAAAGTCTTCCAATCAGCATTGCAAACAAAGGTAGAATCCATTGAGCATTTAGTCTACATGCGAAACTGAAATATGGACAATATGGACACTGATATGACCCACACACTTCACAAATATTTAGGACATATAGATCGAAGTCTTCATAGATTATTTCTTTGTACCGTTCTGAAAAATAAGATGAAAACTTTTAGCTACCTAGACAAGATACTTTTAAGTTTTAAAGATATTTTTTGCTTAAACACATCATATCAAATTCAAAATAATCAAATGATTTAGATTTTAAGAATTAGATTCCTAAAAATATCTATATAAAAATTTTATCTTTTTCTGAACCTTAAATAATTAAATTCTTAGTGAGTAATGATGTAAAATGACACACAATTAAATGTACAAACATCTTTAAAAATCGAGAGCTTTAAGTAACTGTTACCTTTAAAATAATTATAATTATTTATAATTAAATATTTGAACCATATTTTTTTATAGGAATTATGTTACCTTCATTTTTAATAAGAAAACTAAAATGGTAATCGATAATTTTATATACTCATTGTCTAAGTTCATTATTTAATTCTGAAGCACCACTTAACTTTCTCTTACAAGTTTTATTACTCTTATCACCAATTGATACCCATTGTCTAAGTTCATTATTTAATTCTGAAGATAGCACCACAACTTTCTTCTACAAGTGTTATTACTCTTATCACCAAATGATACCCATTGTCTAAGTTCATTATTTAATTCTGAAGATAGCACCACAACTTTCTCTTACAAGTGTTATTACTCTTATCACCAATTGATACCCATTATCATTATTTACCCAAGTTCATTATTTAATTCTGAAGATAGCACCACAACTTTCTCTTACAAGTTTTATTACTCTTATCACCAATTGATACCCATTGTCTAAGTTCATTATTTAATTCTGAAGATAGCACCACAACTTTCTCTTACAAGTGTTATTACTCTTATCACCAAATGATAACCATTATCATTATTTACCCAAGTTCATTATTTAATTCTGAAGATAGCACCACTTAACTTTCTCTTACAAGTGTTATTACTCTTATCATCAAATGGTGCATCTTTTTAACTTAATAAAATCCTCACTTTCATTAAATTTCGTGTAAATAATATGCATTTAAACTTAATTAATAAAAAAATAACTGAAATTCAATATTATTTTTTGCAATAGGTATTTTAAGGCAGATATACTTAGCTGGTGCTATTTTTCACTTATACAAAAAATACTGTTATGCAATGTGAATAAAAGTGTTTATACAATCGAAAATCAAATAACGGTAACAGTGTTATTGATATTAAAGGATGCTTATTTAGGTTAAATTAAATTTGGGTTAGACAGCCTTTTAGCAATTATAATACAAATAAAATTTGAAAATATTTTTTTAAAAAAGTAATAGTAATAGAAAATTTCCAGCTAAGGCAATAATGTAAAGCATAAACATTGTGATGCAGTATATGCGAAATATTTTTATAAAATAAGGCTATGGTTGATTCAGTACTTTCGGGCAGTATTGTACAAAAAAAAAATAGTGATATTTGAATAATGCATGTGAATGTTTTATATTACCTGGTATGTAATAATCGTATACTCTGGCTTTGAGGAACCTTGTGATGTTAGCTACCGGAAACCACCTCTGCACTGTGACATTGACACACGACCAAGAAGTGTCAAGCTAAAAAAAAGAAAATCAACTTCTTTACCTGCGAATTGATTTCCTTTACTAATTAGATGACACAGCCTATTTTGGACATTTATTATTATTATGATTTCTATAATCATATAAGGGTATTTGAGATATTAAAGCGTTTTTAATTGACTTTTGCATTTTAAATTACTTAATATTTCCACATGCAATTTAAAAATTCAGTCAGACTCGTCATTGTATGCGTAGGGGTTAAATTGTGGATTGTTTGACAATACAGTTTACACTACGATTGCTGATAATCGCAATTCATTCAACTTAATTGACCGATCAACCTTAAAAAAAAAGCTTGGCAAAGTCAGGTATACGGAAGTGGATTTAGAATACTGACCAAGAATCTTTTAATGTTTGTGTATGCCATTGCCAATTGCTCAATTCAGAATGGCAAATAAAATCACTATATTTGCTAGCATTTTATCGTTTTTCGAGCGTGTTGCTACGCAGGTATGAAATTTTTTAACGTTGCTTGTGTAAACTATTAGAAGTTTTGAAAGAAAAGGAATCAGGAAAAATAATTGGAAATATTCATTATCATTTTCTCCCATACGGTAAAAGGCAATCTCATCAGCAGTTATAATCCATTCTCTTCAATAGTATTATTACAACTACTACTACTAAGTCAATAAAGTCACCGTGTTCGATTGTAGTGGGTGTATGGTGTGAAAGCGACCAGAAGGCCTCAGTAGAAAACAACGACAACGTTTATTAAACACGAAGGACCAGAATACAAAGACGACAAATACACAGCTGAGACGAACGCAACACAGTACACAGTAACATGCTACAGCAAACAGAAGCCCACAAGTAGTAATCGACTACAGCACACAAAGCGGTCAGCATCAGAAATCAGCAGGAGAGTGAATCTCCGGTGCTGCGCTCTACGGTCTCTGCAAACAACTGAAATTCTCCACTGTCTTCTCGCTTTAGCTGTATCCAACTGCCGACTCACTACCACAAGACTGGCTACTCCACACACAATTTGATGCTGCTTCCACAATAGACAACAAGACTCGGCACACAACTCAGTTCAGCAATAACTTGGACTTCACACAACGCTGGCACTAGAACATTGCTTCGCTATCCGCTCGAAGACTCGATACTTGACTACGACTTCAACTGCGATTCATTTCAACTTGAGACTGCCGGCCTTTTATAGTTCAAGGGAGGAGGGTCTAGAAGGTTCGGGTCCAATCAGGCGTAACTTGGTTCCTAATGGATGGATCGCTGAAATTCACGAAGTTTCCAGTAATATCTATTTTGTCCCCAAAGTCACCAAATTCGTAGCCAAGTAGCCAAATGGTCGTCCAGTTTGTCGCAAAGCTTTGAGATCACTGACGCAGCACTCTATCAGTACCCATAGGGCTGATCGTAAAACGGTCTTTCCAGTGATTCAACTAACCGTGCTTTGACGCAACTTTACATTCTCGTAACAATATTTTGTGTTCTGGATTTGCTGTCAAAAACACAACAAACCACCAGAATATTTTATTATTATTCTTAATATGCAAAATAAAACAAATGTGTTCCAGTTTTATATATTCCCTTACAATGTGGAAACAATTAAAGAACGGATTTTTTGAATTTTGGAAATGGAAATTTTTAAAATTGAACGAATAAAAATGGTAAAATGAACAATCAAAGTTTGGCGGAAGGAAAATCTCGAATGAACTTGAGATACTTACGTAATCAAACATAAAGACAGCGGATTTGGGGTGAACTCGCCCTCTCTGAAGTCGGGGCACCTGTCTGCTGTAGATGTACTTGTCCATATCAGGTTTATGCATGTAATATCCAGTGGGCAGAGTGATCTCCACTACAGCTACACCACTGGTAGGACTTTCGTCGGTGTAAGTCCACCTGTAAATAAGAGGAAATAAATTTACGTTAGAACTAATAAGGATTTCAAATTTACAGAAGGGTATTTTAGCACCACCTTTTAGATAGATATCCTCACCGACTCGGCATATCTAAAAGAGAGTAATACACCGAACGGATCATCGAGGAAAGAATTAAGAAATACTGTCATCAACTGGTTAAAAATTTATCAAATGGTGCAAGATTTAAATGTAGGATTAAATAAAAAATAATCGTAGTATTTTACTTTCCTGAATCATAATAATAGAAATATTAAAATATATGCTTTAAAATAATTTATTTGAATTGCATCTGGTTTTTTATATATATATATATATATATAAGAATTATATTGGTAAAAACCAACTACCGTAGCATCTGTTGAAAGATCTTCCTAAATACTGAAAATATTAAGAAGTGTCAGTAGCCTTAAGTGGAAATAGTATCAATTATGATCTGATTGGGAAAATAGCACAGCATATGCTTGGAATAGAAATCACTGAGATGAAAAGGTCCGGGTTTTGCTTAATTCGTTAAATAACTGTGGATTAAACATAGCTGACAAATATACCTTGTTATACCTAAAAGTTACAAAGAATATATGTGAGGAAATGTGGGCGTCTTGAGCCAATCAATCGCCAAAATTTAGATACTGTAACAATATTGTCATATATTGACAATATTATGTCATATGACAAATCTTACATCGTCTATTAGTTTTTGAGTATTGCTGATTGAGAGAACAGCTAGAACCCATTATCTTTTCTTTTTCCTTGGCCATGCTGTGTATTCACTCTCTGGGCCATTAGTGAATATATATATATATATATATATATATATATATATATATATATAAACTATTACAAATACTAATCTCAAAATTCGGACAAATCATCTTACCTTGCGCAACTTTTGATATTCATGTGAGACTTATTTCGCCCATGGAAATACCCTCGGACATTTAAATCGAATGAAGGCACGGGCGGCTGTATCAGCAAGAATTCTTTGTCCACATTGTACTGCACATCCAACTGAAGGATCGACAAACCAGCTCCTTTGGCAACGACTTCGGCGTGACCCCATACGTTGGGACCGATCTGAAAATATAATAAAATGTAGATCCCTCCTATATAAAAAAATGCCTCCAAGCTTTTTTTTTCCTCTTCCTTTTAGTACTTTTGTATGATATTTGATGCTATTACATTTAATAGACACCCACAACCACCTTAAAATTTAAAGAAAAAATGTATTTGAATATATTGAGTTAATTATCAGAAGACCTGCAGTTTTTTTCCAATCGCTGTGTTATGTCATTCACATGGAATTAAAATAATCGATCAAATTTTTAAAGTATTAAAATAATGTATTTTAACTGAGTAGATATAAAGGTAGGAAATTCCAAATTATAGTACATATGTTACCGTGAATGTCCGAAATTGGAGAATGTCGACACTCACCGTTGAATGTCAACATACACCAAATACCTCGGTGAAAGACGGAATATTTTATTATATTCTTATATATTCGGACAATCGCCGGTGTATGTCGACAATCACCGACACGCTCTGGTGGAGGGACGCCGATGTCCACGGATAGGTGACTGTCTGTCGCTAAATTCATTCTTCTGGCGCGAATAACCACAAAAAGGAAATTTCCTCCTGCTCAAATTGGTGACATTTTTTTTAAAATTAATAATAAGTCAATCTTTGTGCACCGCAAAGTACAGCACAAGGCTTACAGAGGTAAGTTGAAACAACTACATACATAGAAAAAAAATATGTACATATAAAAATAAGGATAAAAACAACAGGAAAAATAAACAACAAAACTAATTAAAATTTGAAGCAGCAAAGGCAATAAATTTACAGAATGAGAAAAAAGCCATTTTGTGGTTGACCAAAACATGAAGCGGAGGTGGAAACTTAATATTACAGGCATCTAGATCCACAATAAAATCTCTTCTCCCTTCAGTAAGTTTGGAGCAATGAAAAAGCAAGTGTTCGACATTTTGAACTCCACCCACGCTGCAAGAGCACAGATCAGTGTTCGATAATCCAAATTTCTTGAGATAGTAATTGAAATTACCGTGTCCAGTAAGAAATTTTGTTAAGTGAAAATCACTGAAAAAATGCTTGTTATTCAACCTTTGAGAAATTGTGGGGAAAAATAATTTGGTTAAAGAGGCAGTTGACGAATTTTGGTACAGCTCGTTCCATAAGAGAATGGTCTTTTTGTGATTCTCATTACGAATGTGAGATTTGGGAATGCTCATAGGATCAATGATGTTCAGTTTTGTAGCTTGCTTTGCAAGCCAATCGGCTCTTTCATACCCTAAAATGCCAGAATGACCTCGGACATGAGAAAAACAGACGCTAATTCCTCTTGCTTTAAGCTCGTAAAGAGTGATGTGAAAATTCAC